>NW_016910610.1:326523-346763 GCF_001483705.2 Eufriesea mexicana
AGAGAGAGAGAGAGAGAGAGAGAGAGAGAGAGGAGAAGGTTCGGCAAGGAGTTGGCCAAGAGAGGGAATGGGATGGCGCTAAAATCGTACATAGGTAAAAGAAGCCTTTCAGAAGAGAGAGCAGAAGAGGCAGAGGAAGACGACGAGGTGCTCGGAGGACAGGGACCGATGCCGAAGTCGAAACAGGACAGCAGGTATCGCGACGATGTTCTCTTCTCCCTTGTGTATTCTCGTCCTTTTTTTCCCTCCCGACGTGTTCCGTTCGTTCGTTTCTCCCGCTTTCCCTCTCGTCCTTTCCCTTTTGCTTCTGTTTCTCCTTTTGCGTTCCTCCCCCTGTTCCATTATTCTCCTTTTACCGTCGATTTCCTCCTTCGCGAGGTATTTCGAGAGCCGGATCGCGAGCCGGAGGGAGAAGACCGTGAAAGAGGAAGAAGACGAGAGGAATGTTACTAGGTCCCAGTCTGTGCGTCGGCAATTTGTTCGTACGTTAGTCATCGTCCGAAGGCTACGACACGATTCCCCCCACCACTGGCGTGCGCTCGCCACTGGGCCAAGTCCATTATTCCCCGATAGGCGCTGTAATAGGCTGCTATTTGTTTTCGCTAGCTGTACGTCTAATCGCGGACGAATTCACGTGTATCCGCGTGTAAGTCTTCCAACGTTTGCTCGCCTGTGCGGATAGCTCGTTGGATTCGCCCGCAGGCTACCGCGTGCCATCGACGCGTCCCTGTGCTCGGTGTATTGGAAAACCGATCGAAATACAAACAGCCGTGTGTCCAAAAGTCTTGTTACCGACGGATTCGTTGGAAGTTTGTTGTTTGGACTGGCTGTTCGTAACATCTCGGTCCGAACGAATTTATTGGAAATAGGAACTTACGATGGTGATATTGGGTTTTTACAGCAGGACATGTTAGTCATTTTCAACTTTTTCCATCTTATCGCACACGTGAAACTCGCAAAAGTAATTTTTAGAATAATTCGTACTTAATATGGGACGTTGTACAAAGATAATTCGTGTGGTATCTTTTTATCGTGTTGGAATTTCTGTTTCATTTTGGTTGGAAATTGTTAGGTTAGGTTAGGTTTCGTTTTCATAGGAAATTGTTTTTCTTCACCTATGCCTTGCGCTATATCGAATATGAATTGTTAGATGACGGATATCAGGACTATACTTTGTTGTATGCACATATTTATTCCTTTGCTATAATCTATTGCGTCTTTCGTAGCTGCGTTCTACTCTTGGACTCTAGTCCTGACCTTTGATAGTGAGTTTTGATCATGGACTCTGGTCCTGAGATTCGATCTTGGGCTCTGGTACTGAACTTTGATCATAAACTCTTGTTTTGGGTCTCTAGTCCTGAACTCAGATAGTGGTCTCTAATCCTAGGCTCTCTGGTCCTAGTCTATGGTTCTGGTCTGTGATTGTCGTCTCTAGTCTTGGGTTCTCATCTTGTGCTCTGGACTTATGCTTTGGTCCTATGCTCTGATCTTGACCCTTGGTACTGAGATTCGATAATGAGCTCTGGTTCTGATCTTTAATAGCGAGTTTTGATCCTGCTCTCTGGTACTAAGCTTTGATCGTGAACTCTTGTTTCGAGTTCCTAATCCTGAGCTCAGATAGTGGTCTTTAATCCTAGGCTCTGGTTCTTTTCTCTGATTGTCATTTCTAATTCTAGGCTCTGATCTTGTGCTCTGGTCCTGATCATTGGCCCTGAGCTTTGATCCTGATCTCTGGTACTAAGCTTTGATCACGAACTCTTGTTTCGAGTCCATAATTCTGAGCTCAGATAGTGGTCTTTAATCCTAGGTTCTGTGCCTGGTCTCTGGTTTACTGGTCTCTGATTGTCATCTCTAATCCTGGGCTCTGATCTTGTGTTTTAGTCCTGAGCCTTGGTCCTGAGCTTTGATCCTGGGCTTTGGTACTGAACTTTGATCGTGAACTCTTGTTCTGGGTTTTTAATCCTAAGCTCTGATCGTGGTCTCTAATTCTGGGCTATGATATTGTGCTCTGATCCTGAAGCCTTAATCCTGAACCTTGATCATGGGCTCTGGTCCTGAACTTCGATCCTGGGCTCTGGTCCTGGGCTCTGGTCCTGGACTCTAGTCCTTATCTCTGTTTTTCAGTCCATCTTCTACATTTCTGCTGTTATCTATGTAACTTATAGATAATATGAATCATTTGTAGATTAAAGTGATTAACCTTATTTCTGTATTTGCTTAAATTTTTACTTTTACAATTATCTGTGTCACCAATTTCAGGTCAATGCTAAAATTAGCAGAAGAATTGATCTTTTAAGTGAGATTATTGCGAATTTAGGATAGATTCTATAGAATTTTTTAAATTTAAATTTTCGTTTTAGTACTTCCAATCTAGTTATTAGCTCATACTCGTCACTCGAGCTTCCAGGTATCGAAACAAACGGTGATTGACAAAGAGAGTTCGAGGGTTAATTTACTGTTGGCACCCTCGAGCAGGATTTCATGCGTTGTCCCGAGTGTCACAGCATCAATCGGTGCCGATTCTTGAGATTTTAATACACGATCTTGCTATATCGTGACCTGGACTATACAAGGATCTTTCTCAATGAAAGATGAGAATGAAAACACATTTTTCGCAGAAGCTTTAGTCACCGTTGTGATAATATCTTTATGTTATATCGTACTGTGTAATATAAAAGTGACTACATCGTATTTCATCTCAATAAATCCCTATTACTTCGATAAACGTTCTCGTCAGCGTTATTACCCTACCTTTACGACGTGAGCGCTGTTGCGCCAACTATAAAATCTTCTCACCCTTGTAATTCCCAGCTACTTCGCGGAACTTGTTACTGTTATTGCGATACTTTTACGATCGATGTACCCCAGCGATAAATGCGAAATTTTCTCTCGATCTGATGTTACAGTAGCTGTATGTACCTTCCGATCTTCGTTTAACATTTAAAAGAACTTCTTTTCGCGTGGTAACTAGGTTATTAGCATCTAACGTCTGCTTCTACTGTCTCCGTCAGCGAGTGGGTCGATGGAGCAAGAAAACGAAACGAAACCTAATAATATAGTACTTCCTTGTTAACTTTTTCCTTACGGGGGAGTAGGCTGTTAATGTATGGGGCATATCTCGTTATATGGGGCAATTGAGATGCGAGTCTGCAGCGTATAGGTTTTTCGAATTTACGTAGAACGAGTTGTAAAGGAATATTATGTTGCAGTAATCATATCTCAATCGAACGATGCAGATAATTAAATGAATAATGCAGTTTACTAATTGGTTATTGATAGCTTCGGCATGGAACGAGTACTCAGTGTTGGATGGCTATAGTTACTTTTGGTGTATAAGGGTTATTCGACACGTGGTATACGATGATAGTAGTTTTAGTCTACAGCGAATGTTAAATGTTAGGTATACTATAATCACTGTTAGTATACAGTGAGCATTGAACGTTAGGTGTACTATAATCACCGTTAGGATACAACGAGTACTGAACGTTAGGTATACTATAATCACCGTTGGTATACAGTGAGTATTGAACGTTAGGTGTATTATAATTACTATTAGTATACAGTGAGTGCCACTCGTTAAGTGTACTATAACCACCGTTAGTATACAGTGAGTACCAAATATTAGGTGTACTATAATTACTATTAGTATACAGTGAGTACCAATCGTTATGTGTACTATAACCACCGTTAGTATACAGTGAGTACCAAATATTAGGTGTACTATAATCACCGTTAGTGTATCATCGAGTACTGAACGTTAAGTGTACTATAATCACCGTTAGTATACAGTGAGTATTGAACGTTAGGTGTACTATAATTACTATTAGTATACAGTGAGTACCAATCGTTATGTGTACTATAACCACCGTTAGTATACAGTGAGTACCAAATATTAGGTGTACTATAATTACTATTAGTATACAGTGAGTACCAATCGTTAAGTGTACTATAACCACCGTTAGTATACAGTGAGTACCAAATATTAGGTGTACTATAATCACCGTTAGTGTACCATCGAGTACTGAACGTTAAGTGTACTATAATCACCGTTAGTATATAGTGAGTACTGAACGTTAGGTGTACTATAACCACTGTTTGTATACAGCGAGTACTGAATGCTATGTGTACTATAATCACCGTTAGTATACAGCGAACACTTAACACCGGATAATTATACTCGCCTTCAGTATAACTAGTACTTTACGTTGAATACTATTCGAATATCGAATATTGTTACTTTTAGTAACGAATAAAATATTGAACACTTTCTACTTCTTAAAACTATTTCGAAGAAAACCTTTATTATTTCTTACTTTTCGTCAGTGGTATTTAATTAGTTAGTTATAAGTTATACAAATTGAAGATAATTATATTCATCTTCGGTATTGAACGAGTATGACTATTAATCACGTGACCACTAGTGATCATATAGTCACATTTAGTATACAACTAGCACTTGACATTGAATACTATTCAAGTATCGAATGTTGTTACGTTTAATTACGAATAATTTAATGGACACCGAATTTCTACTTCTTAAAACTATTTCAATGAAAACCTCTATTATTTCCTACTTCTCGTCGACGATATTTAATTAATTAGTTACCTGTGAATCATAAAAATTCGAAAAATTAATTTTTTATATTCCTTATTTTATACTCACGATATTATTACAACCAAATTGTTGAATTTTAGCTAATAAAGATTTTAGGGACTTAATCAAATACGAATACTTATTTGAAATTGATATTTAAATTTATATTATATACTATACTATAGTGATAGATACTGTACTATCTTTCCATCTTATCTCTATTTCATTTATATTTAATATTCTTCACTTTGATCCTCAATACAATTAAGAATCCATCACATCAACGAAGCACACAACTTCCTTCTTAATAGTTCTATTATAATCCAGAATCCTTCTCTATAGTAATCACCGGAGACCCAAGAACAAGAACCTCTTATTTCCATTCCCAACAAAGGTAAATTTATTATCCCCTTCCGTGTCCTGTTTACATCCGAAATTCCCCTGCTCGAAATTCATTCTCACCGTGAAATAGAAGCCCCGGCTTTAATCACGAACGTTTTTGTTTTACAGAGACCGTGACGATGCTCGCGAGACAGTCGGAGAACAAAACCTTAACCCTCTTCGATCAAGTATATCGCACGATGGCGGTGTTGAGCAGACCCTCGATAAAAGCGCTGTACCAGGCAATGGTTGATTACGTGTCGTCGAGCAACACGCCGGACAGCTTGCAGCAGCCCCTGACCCGCGACATGCTTCAAGAACGGTTCATAGAGTTCTTCACCAAACTCTTCCCCATCGCCTATCACAATGCGGTGAATCCTCGTCAATACGAGCAAGATTTCATCGAGAAGTTCAAGAATTGCCTTTACGAGACGATGGACGAGATCCAGCCGTTCGGTGATATACCCAAGCAGGTCGCCAAGTCGGTGAGCAAGAGCCTGGAAGCTACTCGAGTGCTCGTTCAGGCGTTGACTCTGGGCAAAACGGTGCTGGATAGAACCGACAGCGTGCTGTTTTCCGGTACCAGTCCACAGCAGGAAGCCTGCTATGGTGCGCTGCTCAGGATGACCTATTGTCCCAGGTGCAAGGGCATCGGTCCCTCCGTCAGGCCCTGCAGCGGATTCTGCACTAATGTCATGAGGTGAGCACGGTGTATCCAAGTCTGGTAATTATCTAAGCCCTCACGGGTCGGCCTATTCACCGCGGCCTTTGTTAATTTTCAATCGCATTAGTCATTGTGACGTAGCCGGGGTCCCTGTGGGAATCGTCCCTGGCTTGTGTTTCGTTTTAAACATTCAGGATGCCCACGGTGACGGCAATTGCACGGGGTGTGCGTGAATATTTGGAACAATAAGGAAGTTTTCCTATTGTTTTGCTGTTTCCTATTTATTTATTTATTTTTTTATAAATGTAGGGCGTTGTTAGCGTGTTTCCTAATGACGAGGGTGAATGAAATTATTTCAACCAGAGCTGTCACAGAGTAGCTGCATATTTTCGACGTTTATCACATTCAAAATAATTCGTTTGGAGATGTGGTTACACGGATTGAAGGGATACCTGGTGATCCTGTTGTATCCAATTAGGGAGCAGAACCACCCTAAATACGGTTATCGAACATGTTACAATTACAATTACAACACAATCACAGTTACAATATCGTTTGTTAATTTTGTGTAAATGCAAAAGAAAATGTTTGGAATTATTTGCTTATAAAAATTGGACTCTAAATTTTCCATTTTTAAATTAGTTTCAACAATTCACAGAAATACCACTATGTTCTTACTGATAAATATGATCAAACGCATAGTAGTGTATATTTACTTAAATATTTGGTTGTAGAGTTTAAAAATAATCGAAATCTGCGATTTTATAAATTATTATTTAAATACTACTATCTTTGAATTCTAAATGATACCAGTAATAGTGTTTCATTTGTCTATAAAGACAAATTTTCCGCATTCAGAATTTTTTATTTAGAAATACCACTATCTTTTAATTGATAAATATGATCAGACGCATAGTAATGTATACTTAATCAAATTTTTGGTTGTAGAAGTTAAAAATAATTAAAATTTCCCATTCTATAAATTATTATTTAAATACTACTATCTTTGAATTTTAAATACCAGTAATAGCATTTCATTTGTGTATAAAGACAAATTTTCCGCATTCCGAATTTTTTATTTAGAGCAGACAAAAGTAATTAATCTCCCTTCATTTTAAAATTTCCATTATTTATATATTTCCATTTTCAAAATTTCAATTCGAACGTCAGGATTCTCGAATTCCAAATAAAAGCACACACGTGAATAGCAGTTAACCGTGTGTACATAAATAAAACTTTTTATATCCATAAATCTACGTTTATAAAACCTGGAAAATAATAAAATTTTCCTTTATTCGTATACATTAATACGTTCCTCCGATTTTACACATTCGTATAATTTTTATTTTGTACAGATATTATTTTATACAATTTTAAATATTTAACACCACGATTTTTAAATTTTAAATAACGCCGTTCCTCCGATTTTACACATTTCTATAATTTTTATTTTCTACAGATATTATTTTATACAATTTTGAAAATTTGACACCACGATTTTTAAATTTAAAATAAAGTCGAACTCATAGCAGGTAATTCTTATTACGTAAAAATAAAAGTTTCGTATATCCATGATATTGGTATTATATTAACAATAAACGAATGTTAATAAGTTATTTTTATTTTTGGCATTTTAATTGAAATTTTTGAAATCTATTTTTAAATGTTAAATAAGGTCAAACGCGAAATGTGTACCAATTCCCCGTTATTTAGGATATAAACTCCAAGTATTTGGTGCAAGTAAACACGTGATAAATTTGTCGGTTCATATCCATCTATATTCGACTAGTAATTACTGAAATTTCGCGTACTCGTCGCGGGATCGTGTTTAACGAAACGAATCATCTAAACTTGAAAATGAAGTGACGTTGGTGATACCGACGAGATTAATTCCGAGTTTAGCCGGGCATGGAATAAAATGTCGTGCATGTTTAACTCCTCGCATAAAATGATCGTACACGTTTAATTCGTTGCATAAAATAATCGTGCACGTTACGTCGCTCCGAGCTTTATGGAATTCTGTCCTCTTCCGGGAGCTTTAAGGGAACTTAATAAGACCGTTTTATACTTTCCGAGGGCGAGGTTTTAATCTCTGCCTTGGAATATTCAGTGATACCATGTTCTCGTTTTAATTTTTACTCACTTTTTCAATAATTGCGTAATTTCATTACGATTATTGCAATGCATATTAAACGTTGTATATAATACATAAAATTATAGTACAACGATTCGATAAAATAACATTGCGAAATGAAAATAGAAATAAAATAAATATCGCAATATTTAATTTTCAAATTCATATTTATATTTTAAATATTTGAATGTTAATTTTTAAATTTTGGAATTTTAAATAAAAATTTAAAAATTAAACGTTATATATAATTAAACGTTAATATAACGTTATATATAATATATAAAATTATAGTACAACGATTCGATAAAATAACATTGCGAAATGAAAATAGAATGAAAATAAATATCGCAATATTTAATTTTCAAATTCATATTTATATTTTAAATATTTGAATGTTAATTTTTAAATTTTGGAATTTTAAATAAAAATTTAAAAATTAAACGTTATATATAATTAAACGTTAATATAACGTTATATATAATATATAAAATTATAGTACAACGATTCGATAAAATAACATTGCGAAATGAAAATAGAAATAAAATAAATATCGCAATATTTAATTTTCAAATTCATATTTATATTTCAAATATTTTAATGTTAATTTTGGATATTTAAAATTAAACGTAATATATAACTTATAAAATTGTAGTAGAATGATTCGATGAAATAATATCACGAAATGAAAATAGAATTGAAATTAATATCGCAATATTTAATTTTTAAATTCATATTTACATTTCAAATATTTTAATGTTAATTTTGAATATTTAAAATTTAATTTAATTTTGAACGACTGAGAATTTAGTTTTCAAATTTTATTCTAATTTCGCGCGATTTTACATTTATTTAATTTAAAAGTAGTAGTTTTGTTTCATTACTCTTCTCCTTGGATGTAACTTTATTTTTATTTCAACGTTAATAATTTAAATGTTAAGTAAATATAAGCAGATAATTTAAAATACAAGCAAATAATTTAAAAAAAAAGTTTTTAACTTTCATCTGGAGATAGATTTATACGATTATTGCGAATTTCCTATTTTAATGATCGATATTATTATTCCATTGGTATGTTCGTATAGTAACATTTTATAATATTGATTTCTCCAAATTCACGAATGACGATTTGAGAAAGATGATTCTGCTCTCACTCGTGTCTTTCATCCTTAACGACTCGCTCTATATTCTACGTTGACTTCGGTTACTTTCGCTTTCTTTTATCGTTTTTGATGAGTCGTTCCCTCGTATGTGGACTGCTATTTACAGAAATACCTCGAGTTGTCTGGTCTTCAATTTAACTTCAAGGTTAAATATAACTTTTCCAATTTTCGCACTTCACATTTTTACATATTCCCATTTTATATTTCCCTCTATGCGTGTCATAATATGAAACGAATATTATTCCAAATTACTTTCCTTTATATACATCCACTTGTTATACCCATGGGGGTTGAAAATCTAAAATCATTATAAATCATATTAAATATATAAAACTAAATACATAAATATATAAATAGGGATTAAAAATTTAAAATCATTTGCACAAAAGGTGCAAACCTTTGGTGTTAAATTCTTCGCCATCTTTGAACCTAACGTTTGGGAATTCCTGTTACAACAATTGGTACAGTATCTCCGAATTTTATAAACACTTGGCCCACTTGACGGCCGAATCTGGGCCTGAACGGAACGGCAAGCAGAAACAAATAAATACAGGCCCGATACTACTTACCTCCAAGATTTAATTAAGTGATCTTTAAATAGTATCGGATGTTTAAATAATTAAATAATTTTATTTCTATTCCATTTCCATTAACGATCGGTTGTTAATATAATATAATTGTAATGGTGTGCGAAATATCGAAATGAAATAATTATTATACTTAATTATAATTAATTATACTGTTTCTTATTTATTGCTCAAGAAATTATCGTCAGCTTTATAGCAAAAAAATCCTTGCACTCCTACTCTTCTTTAACACTAGATTTACGGAACCCGTCAATTTTACGGAAGAGTTGCTCCAATTATACAATGGTAACAGATTTAGTCAACTTGTATTAATACCATTAATATTGTAATTGTTTTTGAATTAAACTAATCGTTAAAAAGAAAGCCACGTGGTTTCCTTTACCTGTCAATTTGACAGGTGTCCATAGAAATAAGTATACAGATAGCGTCCATAAATATTCTAGAATGACAAAATGCAGATTCATTATTGCACGAGCATCGCATTAGCAATTGACAAAACAATACCGAGTACAGCCATCACCATAGTACAGTAGCCGTTGGATTAATTTGTTCACTTACGATTTAAGTTCCACAGCAATTCTAGAATAATCAGTGTGTAGTACAGTTATGGTTAGAGATATTTACAATTGACAGTACTGTGCTTAGTGCATCCACCAACAGAGCACTGCAGCTGTTGGATTAATCTGTTCAGTGATGATTGAAATTCTATAGCAATTCTAGAATGATGAATGTAAAGGGTTGATAAAAAGGAAACTCGGTAAACAATAAATAAATTAATTAATTAATATCATATATATACGTGGAAATATACGATAAATAACACCAGATCGATAAACGCGCGAGTTAAATATATTTGTTATATAAAGAGCAAGAGGCAGATAGACTTGTTTAAATTCATAAGATGCAAATTGTAAATAACCGCAAACGGTTTGATCGATCAGCTTCCGGATTCCTGGGACTAGGGTGATTCTTTTGCGGTTAATTTATCGCATACGTATCCACGTGCAATGAAACCTCTGAAATCGCTCACACCGGGTCTAAATTTACCCGGGGTACGTGGGTGTGAATCAAAATGCATTTTCAACCGAACGTGTCATGTCGCGGATAATACCGGTCTGTCGCTTTTCGATTCTAGGAATTATCTTACCTTCGTTCCTCGCTCCGACATACTTCATTTTTAACCCCTTGCACTCGGGAGGTGACTCTCAGTCACCGTTTGTTTTAATTCTATAACTTAAATAACGAATGATGATAATTATATTAAGAACATCGAAACTAAATTATTCTATTCGTTCGTTTCTCGCGCAAATTCACGATTTTACTTTTTTAATTTTAGCATAAAGAGTATCAGTGACTTATAAAAATCTAAGAAGAGCTTCGAATTGCATCTTCGCAACGAAGAAATCTTCGAGTCCAAAGGGTTAATCATTTTCTTTCTCTGTTTCCGACGTTTGCGAAAGCTTTGGAAATATAGTCGCCGAATTTTTGCACGTTAATCTGCATATAACGTGAAAATCTCGCGAGTAATTTTCATTCGGACTATTACGTACATTCTTAGATACGCAAATTTACACAACTGTTCTGCGAATACTAGACTATCAATGGCGATCATTTTTAACACGTTGACTGGCATGGGGGGGACCGGTGACCGGCACTCAACTTGGCGGTGGCGCCACAGGGGCCACCGGTGACCGGCGACGCGACCATTAGTAAAAATACGTAATTAGAGTAAATATCGAAACTGATAAATTTTTAAATAGTATCACTGTTACTATAATGGTTCGAAGAAATTAATGCCATACAGAACATGCAAAGATAATTTTATTTATACAAAGAAAAGGTGAATCAAAACAGTCGGCACAATATGTCGCCACTTTTTCAGTGCAATTCTTTGCTCTCGTTCTTCCTAGCTGATTTGAATTATTTTCATAGCACACTTTGCAAAATCGCCTTACATTTCGCACACTTCCAGGTTTCTCTTCAAATTCGTGGCGACGTATTTTCTGTACGTAATTGCTCGATGAAATGCAATCTTCGTGATCGGAACATTTCACTAAATACATCGCTAACTTCATCCTAAAATCGGGAATTGAAATATTTTTTCGAGTTGCTTTTTAAACAATTGATAATGGCAAAAATGGTCTACAGCGCCGCGGGGGTCACCGGTGACCCCCACCACGAAAAATACATTAAACGCGATTATACAACTCACCTTATCTGTTGTAAATAATATTTCAACATAATATGCATCGCATAATAAAATATTCATGTTGGCGCCATGGGCAAACCACGTAAAATGCGAGTGACAATCAACGTGTCAATGATCGGAACGCTATAAAAATAATTTGTTGATTTCTTTGTTTATTCTTTTTTTAAGCTTCTTCTGTGAAACGTGTGTATTACATAAAGTTACGAAATAAAAATTTTAAATAAAGAATTTAAAGGGTACAGAAATTTTCAAAATGAGTAGAAAGATTAGAAGAGTAACAAACGTAAGAAAAATAATATAAAATTACCAAAATTATTATATATTATCGAATTAAAATGAAATATGTCAATCAAGTACTTTGGCGTTTGGAAATTTCAAAAACCTAAATGGGGAATGTTGATCGATGTGATCTAATAATTATATCGCTTTAATTATTGTCACCTGTGTTTAAGTTTATTTATTTAATTACGTATCTCGGTATTAAATTATCTTTAAAGCTCCAAATTTAAAATAACTTTTAAATTAAATCGATTAATGAAGAGTATTTTGTTTGCAGGTTCGTAAATAATTTTATTAAAGTGCAAATATGTTTGACTGTTTATGAATAAAATTCGAAGCATCATCCTTTTTTTAGTGTTATTTTTTTCTTTGAAAATAACTGAGAAATGACGGTGGATGGTTAGCTACGACTAACCGTGAAATCACGGCGTTTTTAAAACACGATATTTCTTCGTGACACATTTGTATAACTCTAGATGCAAAAACTTGTAATTGCTTTACTTGGAACTTTTCGAAGTAGTTGGTTACGTAAGGAAAGACGAGACATTGCTCAAAGACAAGTATGTCTGACTATATTCGCCTGGTCACGCATTTTTATTAAAGTTCTACTTATGACTACCTCGTACTTTTACTCGCGAAACCTAGTCCAAGGTGTCATCGTAGATCTTCGTATGGCAAAAGTACAACTGTGTCATCGAAAAGACATTTCCAAAGTTGAAGTTGAAATTGTAGAATCTTCTGCATAAAATAGCCTGAAAATTATTGTACGAATATTTTTACTAAATTGCGCGTTTGATTTTTATATTTATACCAGCCTGAGTTTGTAAATTACTATAAAAATAGATTCAAAGTTGATAAAGTTGTAATTAGTAAGATTCATCTCTTTGAAAAATAATCTGAAAATTATGGTAGTTATTTTTGCTAAGTTGTATGTTTGGTATTTATTATCAAACGTTTGTGTTTTTAGACAGTTTAGAAAATTATTTCTAATTTTTATTCCAGTTTTTATTTATGTTCTCTTATTATTGATGCTGCTTCGAATCACTATGTTCTCTGTATATAGCATACGTTATATTTTACGTCAGTGAGAATGAAAAAAGAAAAAATTCTCCTGTTATTCTTTAAAAAAGGGAAAAAGGATTCTGTTAAAAATAGAAAATTATCAAAAATTAGGAAAGAAGGAGAGAATTATTCAAACCTATTACTATTTTATTCAATTACTAACTATTCAAACGTATGCTACTAAATTTAGTGCCAGTAACTACTAAAATCTAGTGATCGAAACTATTAGTAATCGATCTTTATGAGTATTAGCAATACTAACAAATGTTCCAAATAGAAATTAAATGAAAAATTTTATCTCTAAAATCACTTTATTTTTGTCTAAAGCAACATTAGAAAATCGTTGATATATCACAATAATTGTAATGTAGGTAATTTTACATTACCATGAGAACCAAAATGGATTCTGGACATTTAATTTCCCCAATTCCTAGAAACATGCAGTAATTCTTGGCAAAATTGGTATTGTCCTTCACTCATTGTCAGATAGAAACGATGTTATTTTATCAATGTAATCGTTATCATTCATGCATGGAATATTTAATTGCACATTTCAGGCTCTAACATTAATTCCAATTTTCCACACACTAGCAAAAGCTAAAAAACAAAATAATCGTCTGCAAATATTTGATTGTTCCTCGTAATTAAAAATGGAAGGAAGAAGTAACATCTTATACGTCAACCAAACAATAGATTTTTCTCGAACATCTAAAATAAAACCTGTTTTAATTTCAATCTATACATTAGTCGGAGAAAAAGAATATTTCATCGAGAGGTGAGCTTCAGTCATTATTTCATAAAATTTGGAAGATCGATATTAATTAATATATCAAATTTAATGCAATGTAACAGTGTGCCAAGTATCGAAATCAAATAATTCAACAATTCTATTATTGTACAATTCTTTATTTACTGCTCAAAAAATTATCGTCAGTTTTTTAGTAGAGAATCTTTAATTTTCTATTCTTCTCTAGTCAAAAAATCCTCGAGTGCAAAGGGTTAACATTAGAATCACCATAGGGGTTCAAATGACTCGTTGAGGACATTTTATTTTCGCGATTGTTGAAAATATGCAGCTGCTTCTGGTAAAAATTATACTAATTTTTGTTCAAAGAGGGTCACAATTACGTATGCTCTTTTACACGTAACATTGGAAAGTTCTTTAATGAGTATTTAGCGCCATCTATGCCGTAAGATGTTTGTCCTGGCAATGAAAATGCTCTCAGAATTGTTTAAGACAATAAAAAAATTCATATTTTTGAAGGTTATATGAGCCGTTCACTGCACAAATTGATTGACTCCATAAAACAAAAAGTGGAGAAATGCGATGAAATAATGTATATTGTTTTTTCAAATTCCCTTTATAATTTAAATCGAAATAAATATCGTAGAATGCATAAATACAAATGCAACTTTCATCCAACGGTATATAAAATTGATAAGAAAAAATAGCCAAAAGGTAATCGTTGGTAATGTTACCATTTTTATGTTACTGTAAGAGTTAATCGATTTGGCAAGTGGAAAAAGTAATAAATTTAAATTTTACTAAATTTTACTTAAATTCTGATAAGACGGCGCTAAAAAATTCACCGTTATCATTCGTGGCTTGCTAGTGCATTCGAGTTGCATTATTGCAACGATTTGCATTAGAGTACGGAGTTAATCAAAGTGACCTCTGAAACAAATTATTTATTATTCAGTGGCGAAAAATTTTTCTCGTTTAATGGTGTTAATCTTAATTATCGGGGAAAGTTATTATAAATATAAAAAGTTACGACTATACCAATTGCTTTGGCACTTAAATTTAAGATTTTTCAAAAAGTGGAGTTAATCGATTTGTGCAGTGAACGGCTCATATACTGATTTGCCCCGTTAAAAATTCGTAGATCGTTACATTGTTCCTTGCCTTTTGTCAGTGAGTGTACCCCGAATGGAATGGCGAATAAAAGCCCGTCTGCTGATAGAGGAAAAAATGAGATATTTATGGGTTGGAGGGAATTAATTCTAAGGAAAGAGTTAAGTGTAAAAAGTCGGCGTATAAAGTATCATTGACGAAGGTGGAATGAAAAGCGAGACTGAAGGTAATCTGATTGCAGAGGTTGCCTGACGGAGCCAGCATCCGAACTGGACCTCGCATGGTCCGGCTACGTGGAAACGGTGGAGAGGCTCGTTGTGGCGGTCGATGGTCGTAACGATCCGTTGGGCCTGAAAGCCGAGAGGGCTGTCAGACAATTGGACACCCGCATTTCGGACGCCATTATGCACGCGATGGAGAACGGGCCGGCGCTCGAGGAGAAGGTGAGTACCCGCCAAAAGAATCCTAACACACGCATGATCTCATATACGGGGTGAATCTTCTATATCGCGTGCCCGCCTGGCATTCGTGTCTTCTTTATTCTTCACGATTACCTTCTCCGCTTGATACTTCGAAATTCAACATTGATATTTTCGTCTGGAAGCTACTGTACGCGGCACTGCGAGAGCGTACGCTATTATTTCCGGTGCTTCCGAGATTTTTCAGCAGCTCCGAAGGAGAATATTTCGGTAAAGAAATGGAAAATCGCGTGGTCGAAGGTAATTCTGCAGTGTAACCATTGTTGGGTACTCCGAATTGAGTGTAGTATCTTTGATTTCACGAATCGGGGTATTATGAACAACGTATGGTTTCTTCACGTTGATTGTCGCGTATCCCAAAAGGGAATAATCTAAAAAAAGAAAGGAGAAATAAAAGAGGAGAACGCGTTATATTTATTGGGTTGGTCATCGAGTAACGTTGATTTTGGTAGTGAATGCAATATTCCTAACCTGTGAGATGCAGTTTATGCCAATTGGGATTATGTAGCTGACCACGAGATGGCAAAGAGTCCCGGATCGAAATGAGCAGTAAATTATTGAAGGAAATTTCATTGTTTTAGTACTGAATCTATCACGCCCGATCATGACTTATAAGTGGGGGGGGGGGGGGGAAAAAAAAGTGAAAAAAAAGAATGGAAAATTGATTTTGTGTATATGGAAAGAAAAATCACGAAGTCAAGTAACCAAAGCTATAATGTTAAATGACATTCTTAACAAAAATTTGAAAAATAGTTAGTTTGGCCGTGTTGGAATTAGATTAATTCTTCTTAAAACAATTGATAAGCTATAGTAGATATATGGACATTACTTTTTGGTCAATTCAATACATATTAATCGCAAATAATAAATTTGAAACATGATTTTCATGAGGTTTATGGAATAAAATTTAACGGAAGTTAGGATTATCATGAATGGAGATAAATGAAGTTTAAATAATTAAAAAATTACTTTAAAATCATTATTCAATTATTATTCGATTATTTCGTCGCTAAAGAAAGAAATATTTAATGATGTTAAAATAAAATAAAAGCTCAAGGCCCAAATCTGATCTTGAAATACACTATACGCCATCGAGGTTAATATGTCCTTAATATATTTAAAATAAAGGAAACGAATTTCTATATAATATATTTCGAAATCGACGAAATTAGCGAGGACAGAAGACGTTTAAGTAATTTCAAAAAAAAATTGTTAATATTAATAACATTTAAAAGAGGAATTAAAAAAGGAAAAGAAATGTTTAAAAATGGATTTATAAATGGACTGTAACTAATAACTATTACTTTTTTCAGTCGTTCGATTGATTTCTTGTTTTAGCGATAAAATATAGCTTTTAAAATAGAAACTGAAATCAAATAACGGGAATTGGAAAAAGTTTCTACGCTGCAAAATTACCTAGATTAAATTTCATTTCGTAGAGGATGGTTAATAAAAGGAAAAAAGAAAAAAAGAATGAAATATTTTTGTACATGCCACAAAAATCCGTACTTTTTTAAATTGATTTTCGAAAATTAACACTATGGTCAGATTCAGCACTCGAAAATACGTGAAAAATTTTGCCACGTTATTCGTTCGATTAACGGATTCTTACACGACCTATCATTTTGTTTCACCTATTTTTCGCACGAACTGATCAGTTTGAAGAAAAATTGCGATTACTCCTCTTCTCTATTATCAAAGAAGGAATACTTTACATTGATGCGTGTATAAAATTTACATACATCGCATTAGCCTCGAGAAACACTGAAAATCATGGGGTGTGCAATCATTTTCTCGCGAACTGTACGTAGCTATTGAAGTTGATCCATGATTCATGAAGGGTAGATGACAGATGAGACGTGATGTACGATGATCAATATGATTGTTTAATGTTAGAGCTATCGACGTGTATAGCGCGTGATTGGTTTGAATGATACAGCGAGGTCGTGGAATCATTCGAACGTAAAAATACGAGTGTTCCGACTTTTGAAATAGATCGAGATATTTTGAAGAGACCATGAGGTGCATCTATGTTGCACGATGTCCAGATGCAATGACTTCTTTGCTTACTGGATATCATCGACTATGGTTTACAACAAATTGGAATTATTTGTAAGGCTGGAGCTCGATTTTTGAAATTTTCCCAGCTCGAACTTCTCGAAGTTTTGCTGATTTTATTTTTCTAAGGAAAATTTGCTGTTCTCGAAATTGAAATTTCAAATAACATATATGTAAAAAAGAATATAACAATACGAAAAAATATAATATGTATATAAAAAAAATATAACATAAAGAAAGAATATGACAATTTTTAAAAAAAAGAATATATAAAAAGGAATATAAGAATATAAAAAAATGTGACATAAAAAAAGAATATGACAATTAAAAAAAAAAGAGAGAGAAATAACAATATATGAAAAATAATTCTAATCTATTTCAATATTTATAGATTTGATTTTTTTTTCTTTTTTTTTTTTATACCAAAGTTTCAATTGATTTTGTGTATATGGAAAGAAAAATCACGAAGTCAAGTAACCAAAGCTATAATGTTAAATGACATTCTTAACAAAAATTTGAAAAATAGTTAGTTTGGCCGTGTTGGAATTAGATTAATTCTTCTTAAAACAATTGATAAGCTATAGTAGATATATGGACATTACTTTTTGGTCAATTCAATACATATTAATCGCAAATAATAAATTTGAAACATGATTTTCATGAGGTTTATGGAATAAAATTTAACGGAAGTTAGGATTATCATGAATGGAGATAAATGAAGTTTAAATAATTAAAAAATTACTTTAAAATCATTATTCAATTATTATTCGATTATTTCGTCGCTAAAGAAAGAAATATTTAATGATGTTAAAATAAAATAAAAGCTCAAGGCCCAAATCTGATCTTGAAATACACTATACGCCATCGAGGTTAATATGTCCTTAATATATTTAAAATAAAGGAAACGAATTTCTATATAATATATTTCGAAATCGACGAAATTAGCGAGGACAGAAGACGTTTAAGTAATTTCAAAAAAAAATTGTTAATATTAATAACATTTAAAAGAGGAATTAAAAAAGGAAAAGAAATGTTTAAAAATGGATTTATAAATGGACTGTAACTAATAACTATTACTTTTTTCAGTCGTTCGATTGATTTCTTGTTTTAGCGATAAAATATAGCTTTTAAAATAGAAACTGAAATCAAATAACGGGAATTGGAAAAAGTTTCTACGCTGCAAAATTACCTAGATTAAATTTCATTTCGTAGAGGATGGTTAATAAAAGGAAAAAAGAAAAAAAGAATGAAATATTTTTGTACATGCCACAAAAATCCGTACTTTTTTAAATTGATTTTCGAAAATTAACACTATGGTCAGATTCAGCACTCGAAAATACGTGAAAAATTTTGCCACGTTATTCGTTCGATTAACGGATTCTTACACGACCTATCATTTTGTTTCACCTATTTTTCGCACGAACTGATCAGTTTGAAGAAAAATTGCGATTACTCCTCTTCTCTATTATCAAAGAAGGAATACTTTACATTGATGCGTGTATAAAATTTACATACATCGCATTAGCCTCGAGAAACACTGAAAATCATGGGGTGTGCAATCATTTTCTCGCGAACTGTACGTAGCTATTGAAGTTGATCCATGATTCATGAAGGGTAGATGACAGATGAGACGTGATGTACGATGATCAATATGATTGTTTAATGTTAGAGCTATCGACGTGTATAGCGCGTGATTGGTTTGAATGATACAGCGAGGTCGTGGAATCATTCGAACGTAAAAATACGAGTGTTCCGACTTTTGAAATAGATCGAGATATTTTGAAGAGACCATGAGGTGCATCTATGTTGCACGATGTCCAGATGCAATGACTTCTTTGCTTACTGGATATCATCGACTATGGTTTACAACAAATTGGAATTATTTGTAAGGCTGGAGCTCGATTTTTGAAATTTTCCCAGCTCGAACTTCTCGAAGTTTTGCTGATTTTATTTTTCTAAGGAAAATTTGCTGTTCTCGAAATTGAAATTTCAAATAACATATATGTAAAAAAGAATATAACAATACGAAAAAATATAATATGTATATAAAAAAAATATAAGAATATAAAAAAAAATATAACATAAAGAAAGAATATGACAATTTTTAAAAAAAAGAATATATAAAAAGGAATATAAGAATATAAAAAAATGTGACATAAAAAAAGAATATGACAATTAAAAAAAAAAGAGAGAGAAATAACAATATATGAAAAATAATTCTAATCTATTTCAATATTTATAGATTTGATTTTTTTTTCTTTTTTTTTTTTATACCAAAGTTTCGAAAATTTTGAGCCACAGAAATGGTTAAAAGTTTTGACATCTTGAAAAACGAAATCTTATATTTTGAAATTTCGGGGTTTCAACGTTATAAGAAATATATTCATGGTCTTTTTGGAATATTCGAAATATTCAGTGGAATTTAACTTGGTTTATAAGCTAAGTTAAAGTTGGAAAATAACGAACGATATATTTTATTTTCATTTCACTATCCGACATTGAGTATCTATAATTACAAAGTATAAATTGAATCTAAGAAACGAGAGATGCATTGTAAGTGACAGCATTAACGGTGACATCTTGGTATTTGGGAACCATTGGCTAATTTAACGATTCACGACTTCTCTATTATTATTCAAATCGACTAAATAATAATTAAATATGCGGAAAATAAACAGATCTGTATAATTTTTGTCTCGGCGATTTTCAATCTGGTTCATCTTTACGTAAACCGAACATTAAAATTATATAATAATTATAATTTTATAAATTATATAA
>NW_016910610.1:347161-377188 GCF_001483705.2 Eufriesea mexicana
TATAATATACAAAAAAAAAGGAAAAAGAAATATTTCTTTTCAATATGACAAAAAATAAATACAATTTTAATTAAAAAAAGGAAAAATGAAACGAGGTATTTTTCATACCAAAAGGATAAGAAGTAATGACATTTGACCAATCCTTTTACTTCGAAGTGACATTTAAATTTCTTTCCCGAACTTGAAACGAGGAAAAAAGAAGTAATCGTTCGATTTCAAAGTCACTTGAGCCAATTTTTATTCGTTATCCATCAACTTTCATTGGACAACCCAAGGGGGAAAGAAAAAAGTTGAATAACCCGAAGGAAATAACCAGGTATTACCTTTTTATAAAAATCCTCACGGCACTCCTAAAAATTCTTACCACACACACTGGGTGAAAATCGCTGTTCTATCTGTTCTATCTGCGCAAAATCAAACGCGCGTTCTCACCAGCGGCAAAAACGAAATACCTGCGAGTAGTCGCTTTGACTAGTTTCGTGGTGTTCTAACGCTAATGGAAAATCTGTCGTTCTCACCGGTGCTCTACCCGGGTCATGTTGACAAATTACCATTCCGAAGATAGCGATCATCGGCTCTTGATACACTATAATTACGAAAGTGTTCCGTGTGCGATCACGTATGGTTGATAACCGTTGTAACAATCACGTCGATCGATAGAACATTCACCTTTTGCATACCGTTTTCCAGGTATTACCGTACACGAGATACTCGTGCCTTCTCGATAATCTTTTTCCTCCGAGTCGTCGGTTTGTAGTCTGATTTAGTTGCTTAATTATGGCGACATAATTAGTTTCGATGGGTCGAGCGCCGCAAAAAGAGCGTACACCGAGGCCACGAGTAATTAAATTCATTTGACATTTTTTTCTCCTCATCGTACACCGAAACGCACTCGCTTTACGGCCATTTGCAAGAACCTCTTCGCGAAACGGTGGCTTAACATTCGAGAATTGAAATTTTATGCGAACGATTTTCTTTTCGTTCGCGATGACGACTGAGGGGGCACACGTTTGTGGAAAAATGGCCCCGTGAGCCAAAATGGCACGCATGGGATAAATCGTATTTCAAAATTTGACCCTTCGTACTCTGCGAATCTATTGATTCGATTGACTAATAACTCTAGTGTATTTATGAAATCGGAAAATTTTTGGAAGCGGACGTTTTCCTTCGAAGAGGAAAATTATTATAAATATTTATAAATTTAGAAAGAACGAACGGAATCCACGAAGGAAAAGATCCAGTTAGAAAAAGGATAACAATTGTACTAATTTATTTATATAATTGTGCATCACAGATAATCATAATAATGATAATAATAATAGCATAATCGTTTTGCTATATTTGCTATATCTGTAAGGGAGAATAAAATGAAAGAATTGATTGTAGATTTCTCGATGCCTCCGTAGTGGCGGCACTGTATTTTAAAAAATTAATATTTATTTTTGTTAATGTATGTCCATATATTAAATTAATTAGATGTATTTATGAAATCATTGTGAAATCAATAATTTAATAATTCTAGTGTATTTATGAAATCGGAAAATTTTTGGAAGTAGACGTTTTCCTTCGAAGAGGAAAATTATTATAAATATTTATAAATTTAGAAAGAACGAATGGAATCCACGAAAGAAAAGATCCAGTTAGAAAAAGGATAAAAATTATACAAATTTATTTATTAATTATTCATAACTGATGATAATAATAATAATAATAATAATAATAATAATGACATAATAACTTTGCTATATTTGCTATATTTGTAGGAAAGAATAAAATGAAAGAATTGATTGTAGATTTCTCGATGTCTCCGTAGCGACGCCACTGTATTTTAAAAAGTTAATATTGAAAAATTAATATTTAGTTTTGTAAATGTATGGCTATGTTTAAATTAATTAAGTTGTTCGCAGTGAACTGTGAAGACTATGGATCTTTTACCCACGTAGTATATATAATAGCATAATCACTTTGCTATATTTGTTATATTTGTAGGAGAGAATAAAATAAAAGAATTGATTGTAAATTTCTCAATGTCTCCGTAGTAGCGTCACTGTATTTTAAAAAATTAATATTCATTTTTGCTAATGTATGGCTATGTTTAAATTAATTACGTGATTCGTAGTGAACTTTGTTGATACCATAAAGGGAAGACTATGGATCTTTTATCTACGTGGTACCATTTCGAAAATGAAGTAATATATTTCAGCGGACATGAATCACGGGAAAAGAAGAAATCGTGTGATGGGCACAGTAGGAATACAAGAGTACAAAGGAATTTATATTTACGATACATATTTAGAACGAAATGAATATTTTGTGGCAACTAAGGTGTTTAAAGAAAATGAGGAATAATATGGAATATCATTTATGACGAATATCGTAAATGAAAATTTGAATATTTTTATTGAAAATTTAATTTTTCAACGATTTAATACTCTCTGCAAATATTTCACCTAATCATTGCCAGACTTTCGATATCCAAATGTTTGTGTAAACTGCAAACATCTTTTCCTTTATTTTACGAAGGCGAATAACCTCCAAACTATACAGGATCAATTGTATACGAATAAACAAAAGTCGTTATATCTGACATGGTTATTGAAATACAGTAGAATCTATATTACGTGAATACCCTTTATGTGAATGTTCTATTCGTATTATATGAACGTTCTATTATTCGAATATCCTGTTATATGAACACGACGTATCCAACTGGCAAGGTTGGATATATAAACGCACAAAGTGTTTGCTTTCTATTATAGGAAGAATGAAATTTATCTGTAATGGTACAATATGAAAATGACATAGTCTATTACACAGAAATAATAATAATAATGAATGGATAATATTGTCGGTATATTTTATTACAATTATAGTAATTAATCATATGGCATAACGTTATATCGTAGTAATATTACTAGAATAGAAATAAATAATATTGGCAATTTAGAAAGATGGCGTATTAAACAAAAACAATTATAGAAAATAATATGACATGATTTAAGAATGATTATATAACAAACTTAATACATGACATGATTCAGAAATAAGTTTTAAACCTAGTGAATATGCAATAGATCTGAAAGAAAAGTATGGTATTGCAAAATCAATCACTATACTATATTGAGTTTAAATTTTTGAAAGGGAACATTTCTATACATATATGATAGTTAATTGACACATTCCATGATTGATTCTCTGTGGCTGTCTACTCACACCACGTGGGATATTTACACCCCACGTTGTCAAACCTAGTAGCAATATTTACAAGACTACAAAAATTATTATTCTCGAGAAAAGGGTATAACGCGTTGTATACACTCGTAAGACAAAGGAAAGATTTTTATTTTTGCATCAAAATCGCCATATCGTTAATCGTCCCATAATTTAAGTCGAAGGAAAAGATCATTAGGAATATAACGATCTGGATCAGCTAAAGACTCATTCCACAAAGCATGATAAAATTGATGAACCTAAAAGTATAATTTATAAACCTATGAATTCTTTTTCCAGAAACGTTCTCAATTATCGATAATAAATTACAAGAATGTTGTAATTCGTGTAATTAAAACGAATTCAAAGGACAGAATTCTTCGCTGCATAGTTCAGAGCGAAGAGCCATAAATTCCATCGTTATTGATTTATGTATATACGGAAGTTTGGCAAATTTATTGCGTATTTTTTAATTTAAAACACATCTACTCCTGTCGATCTCGTTTTACACGCCGGTGAACTGATTGAATCGGGTATTCGAAATAAAAATAAATCCTTGCAGTTACATGGTATTAATCAAAAATGCGATACCGTTAACAAGCGCTGGTATTTATCTTCCGTATTGGCTGGAAATAATTTCGCAGATTAATTGCGACACTTTGTATTCTATTAACGGATGAACAGAAAATCGTGTTTCGCGTAACAACAGAGCCGAGATTAGATTTCGATGTTGCTTGAAGAATTGCTACCTCACGTGACACCGCTTGGCCTAATCAAAGGTATAAGATCAGGGACACAGGCCAAGGTAGTACGAGTTCCTTTTATTAATATTAATGAATACATACTGAAACATATTTATAATTGAATATTTATGAGTACATATTTCAACGAGATTACGATTGAACGATGATTATGGCTGTTAAATTATAGTTACAACTTCACTACCGACTGCTGACTCTAGGTCTTCCAACTCGACCCTAATCTAACTTTTTTCGCATACGTGTGTTCTCTCTCTGCTTCTCTATAAGTTTCTGTACAAAGTCAGGTGACCATACGTGATTCTTCGTGTAATTATCTTACGTACTAGGTCTGAGTGCTTCGTCTTTGTAGTTTCCATCGTTTTAGACTGTAACCTAACCTCAAATGTAACCAAAAATATTTTACAGTGCCTTTTCGACAGCCATTTTGATCGTGATTATCGTTTTAAAGAATTGCTTTACGAAGACTTTCAGTAGCTATTTATTTTAATAAATCGATAAATTAATGAAAAATTATTTAACTAAGTTTATATGAACTTATTTGTCCAATTTTTGTGACGAAGAATATTTCACTTTGTGTTTACTCTTATTGTCGTCATAAGAGTATTACAGGGTGTAAAAATCGACATTTCGAGGATTTTTTTCTAAGGAAACTATGATACATATTGACATGCAGTTTTTGCACTCAGATTTATTTATACTTAAAGAATATTTACAATTATTTTTAACGAAATTAATGAAAATTGTGGAAATTATATAGCGTTAGGTAAATCGTGATTCTGGATCATCTAATTATAGGAAACGAAAAAATCAAAAAGCATCTTAGTTAATATAAACATGGCTATAACATGAAGCACCAAAACAAAAAAATTTCAAAAATTAAAAAAATTGGCAGCATTTTGAAGTTTAAATATCGATTTTCCTTGTGCTTTTTGTCCTTTGGGTACTAAACAAAAATAGAAAAAAACATCAGATTTTGAAATCCGTGGTTCACGGGATAGAGGTACGTCTAGTGAAGATCTCTTCCAAATTTCGAGTCAATCTATCAACCAACACGCGAAATATCCCATGAGCCAGTTCGAAAAATATAATTTCGAGAAAAACGCGTTTGAAGTTTTTGTTACCCATTATACAACGCCTGTACGTCGCACTTTAAACACCTGTAACTTTGCTAATTTCACGAATTCAAATAAATCCTTGTACACGGACATTTTCGAAAGCATATACTTTGATAAAATGTAAAAAAGAAAAAATCGATTTTTTAAACCGGATTACGGCAATACTTCCTTAAATATTACCGCTATAAAGAAAACACCGTATGATATTCAAGAGATCCTATCATTCGGTTAAAAATATCCCTCTATACGATCATGTGAAACAAGAAATTATAAAATAACAAGGATAAATACACACCGAGTCTTCATTCACACGTGATGCTTCGCAAACACTCTCATCTACTACATAAAAATCAACGTAATGGAGGACAAATTGCTAAGCCAAGAAAGCTGAAAGGAAGAAAACACTGAAATCACCCGGTAGATGGAAACGAGGCACACGGAGAACGCTAACTCGAGGAATTTTTCGGTGTTGCCCGGTTAAAATAAACGGATTCCGGCAATACCCCCCATAACACTAGGTTTACGGACGCTATCTGTATACCTATTTCTACGGACACCTGTCAAATTGACAGATAAAGAGAACCACGTGTCTTTTCTTTTTTTAACGATTAGTTTAATTTAAAAACAATTACAATATTAACAGTCTTAATATAAGTTAACTAAGTCTGTTACCATCGTATAATTGGAGCATCCTTTCCAATTCGTCAAATAGACGGGTTTCGTAAATCTAGTGTTAAATATCATCGCTGTAGAGAAAACACCGTATGATATTCAAGATATTGTATCATTTGGTTATAAATATCCTTCTATATTATTATGCGAAACAAGAAATTATAAAATAACAGGGATAAATACACACCGAGTCTTCATTCACACGTGACTGTTCGCAAACACTCTCATCTACTGCACAAAGCACAACGCGCGATCGGGCAAAAATTGCTAAGCGAAGAAAGCTGAAAGGAAGAAAACAGTGAAATCACCCGGTAGATGCAAACGAGACACAGAGAGCGCTAACTCGAGGAATTTTTCGGTGTTGCCCGGTTAAAATAAACGGGGCGCCTCTTATGGGGACCATTCCAAGCGATTTCTCGAGCACCGGCGCAGAATTCCTTCGATCCTTTTGATCCTTTTGTCAGTCCTCGATTCGCATCGCGTCTACCTGCACCTCCCGTGGGTCCCCGTGCTATATTTTTGTTCTCATTGTTATTGATATTAGCGCCGGCAGGCTAAGGAACGCGCGGAACGGGCATTATGCGCTACGCCGCGCCGCCATTCTCTGCATTTCCATAAATTTGCTTTTTATTTAGGAGAGAAACGGTCGACGGGACCAATTTGCGGCCACGATATATCAAATCCCTCGCGGATTAGGGGCTGCTCGTATAAATGATCGCGGCAACTTTCCGGAAACTGCGCGCGGGCGCGCGAGCCTGGGTGCCTGGCATAATCTCGAATTTAGGAACGGGCCCAGACCACGTGGGCGTGGAATTGTCGCGCCGATGAACTTTCGCACGCGTTTCCAACGGGGCGTTATTGTCCATTTAGTCGAGTTGTACTCGCGCCACGATTTATGCGAATTTTCGCGATAGCTTTGCCTGTTGTTCCTTTTGCCCAGAGTCGTTTGGAATCGGGAGCGTGGGGTGGTTGGCAGAGTTTTCCAAGACGTTGGGGGGCTTCCTATTGCCTTCTGTCTCTGGATCGTTCGTATTTCAGCGAAATCAGCAAAGTTTGCTTAGTATTTAGAGATTTTTATATTTTTATTCGACGGTTATGCCAAATTACCAGTTAACTGCGGAATTTAGTTTTAAAAATCAAAATCTAGCGCGTAATTAAAATGAAACAATGACGAGTATACGCGTGGAATGCAGGGCAAATATTGCTATAGGTTTGATGAAAGAAATTAACACTTGTAAGAATATAGATAGGAATGCTAGCCCGAAAAGAGAAGATAATAAGCAGCCGCCTTGGGTTTGGCTCGAGCGTTTGGAATATCATGTGGAGTGCGCGCGGAAGGATGTGTTCCGTCCCGGAGAGCGTGTTTATAACATAATTTTATTCTAAGGCTTACACTTTTGCCAGACCTAACGATCTATTTTATATTTTATACCGCGACTGCAATTCCGGAGGTTCGATGTGCCTCAACGCCGTTCTAGCGGATTAAGCTTAGAAAGGTAAAGCAAAATTAGGAATTTTACTGGTATCACTATAACACGATTCATAAATTGCGGGGACCCTCCTACAACACGGTTTCGTTTTAACATGATAAGAAAATTGCAGATAGTTTTGTACAACACTGTACTACACGAGCAGTGACGACGAAGAAATTTATTAAATTAAAGTTGCGTTAAATTAAAATAATATTTCTGTGTTGTTTTTGTTTTGTGTTGTACATACATTTATATTTTTAATAAAAATTAAGTTGTTTATGTAGAATTAAAAAGAAATTTGTTTTTAGTAAGTTTTCGGAACGTAACCCTCCTTTTTATACTGGCTCTGGGTCTCATACAACACGATTTCACACAACACGGAATTTTCTAAGAACCTATCTACCGTGTTATAGGAGAGTTAACTGTATATGGTTTTAAATAAGGGTACACGGAGTTCCTTGGGGACAGTTCCTTCGGGAGTTACTGAGAGTCAGTTGTTAGTCAGTCGTTAGAGAGTCCTTAGGAAATAGTATATTAGCGACCAGTTCTTATTCTTAGAATAATATTAGAAACCCCCTTACACACTTTACCGACCTATTAATCGGCTTTTTGTCACCGACTCTAGCCGACCGATAGTCTATTAATCGGTTGCCATGGCAACGAACAGTCATTATCAATATATAAACAGTAATTTGTTATTTAGTATCGAGGTAAGTTGCTCGATTGCGTCAGTTGCGTTGCTTTGTAAGCTCGTACATTTTTATATGGGGGGCGCCACGAAGAATCTGCGGCTGAGGGGCCGGTCGGATGTGCGTGTGTTGTTGAATCGTTAGCGGTCGGTGAAGGGTGTTAAGATAGAACGAGGAAAAGAATATTGTTATTAAAAACTTGAAAATTGTCAAGGAATAAT
Organism: Eufriesea mexicana; assembly: GCF_001483705.2. Lineage (NCBI taxonomy): Eukaryota > Metazoa > Arthropoda > Insecta > Hymenoptera > Apidae > Eufriesea > Eufriesea mexicana. The sequence goes on from NW_016910610.1 coordinate 355,302, forward strand.
TAATTTTAATTTCTGAGAAACTCAGAAATTACTGAGAGCTTTTGTAATTAACGAAGTGCATGAAACAATTAAGGGAATATATTGGGGAAAATAATTAACTCAGTTTGTACTTACATACATGCCAGTTTTATTGGTCATATAAAGGGAACGAATCATGTAAGATTTTAAAAGTCGAACAGGCTTAATTTTTAAATTTCTTCATTTAAAATTTATCTTAATTCAACATCGAGGTCGCAAACATCGTTATTAATTCGAACTTTAAAAAGATATTACGCTGTTATCCCTAAGGTAATTTAATCTTTTTGTTAATATTATTATATCATATTTACTTATTCTTAAATAAAGTTAATTTAATTTATTTATCCTCTCAATTAAATATAATTAAAAATTTTTTAAATATATAAAATTTAAATTAAAAACTTCGATTATATAAAATTCTATAGGCTCTTATTGTCCCATAATTAAATTTTAGCATTTTAACTAAAAATTTCATTTCATATAATATATTAGAGACAGTATATATTTCATTAATTCTTCCATTCCATTGTATAATTAAAAAACAATTGATTATGCTACTTTTGTTCATACTGCAGCTATTTAAATAAATTAATTCTCTAAATGTTTTTCTTTTTTTTTTTTATTTCTTCTTACTGAAATTTCGAATTTTTGCCCTAAATGGTAATTTTTTATTTTACACGACGAGTATGCTTGTCAACTGTACCGAAATAAATTTCTGGATTGACGTGTATGCACGTGGAACACAGTTAACTAGATAATTAGGCTACTGATAAATTAGGATGAAAAAGGTTTGGTGGTTCTTTATAAATCGTAATTTTTATTTCGCATTTGTTATATGCATTCTACGAAATATCGCGATATTCCGAATTTTTGTTGAATTTTTGATTTTAGAGTTTCGAACGTTGTTAATAGATGAAGCTAAGTTGGTCGTATTTGTTATAAATTTTTATTTATATTTGTGATTTCATCACGTAGATTTCCCGTTCAAATGCATCGACTTATTTTACTTTTGCTTTGCAATTTATGCGAACTTTCGAAATAGCTTTAGGTGTTGTTCGTTTTGTGGAGAGTCGTTTGGAATTCTATACTATGAAGAGGATAGAATAATTTCGGAGAATACGTAGATACGTGGTGAGTCACAAAGGTATTCGTGACTGAGTCACAAAATAACCGTCGATTTCGTTTGATTGCTGATTTTTTATTATACAAATTTCGGAATTTTTATTAATATTTATGTGTACTGTAATATTGATATGAACTTTGTATTAAAGATAGAATCAACTAACAGAGATACGTACAAATTTTCCTTACCGATTAATAACGTGTAATATATAAAGTATAACCATTTTTATGTAACAGTGATATATTTAAACAATTACATATAATATAAACAGTTGTATCAATAATAAATAAATAAATAGTATAATAATAGTATGATAATAAACAATTACATATAATATAAACAATAGTATATTTTATATAAACAATATATAAATTATATAATATAATTTTAATTTTTATATTATATATTATTTATATTATATTATATTGTGTTTTAATTATTGATTTAGTTTGCATGTGCTGTAGAATTTCCAATTAAAATTCATTTAATACGAATGTTGAAGGAATGGAAAAATGGGAATATTTATGGATTCCAGGTAATTAAATTTGACGATTAAAACGGTACAAATTGAGTCATTGATTAAATGTGGAAGGAACAATTGTCGAATGAAATTATTTGAAATATTTTCTCTGCTGTACTAATTAATTTATTTGGTTAATTAATTCCTACCTTACAATATACGTCGTTTTGGAATTTTACGTTTAAAATCCAAATTAATTGCTTTTATCCACTGCACTGAATTGGATATTTTTGCGTCATGTCATAGAATGTGGAGAATTCAAATTAAATCGGAGACTCATCGATATCGTAATATATTGCACACAACTATTTTTATATTATTGAAAAATTCATACAGATATCGTTGAGATAAATGGAAAAGGTTCAAACGTACATTCTTTCTAAAAATTCCCCTTTTCCTTACGTTTATTAAATTTATTGGAATACTCCCAAAACTTCGTTGAAAAACATCAAATATATTCAAAGTTTAAAATTCCTATAATTATTATATTAATATTTATCTAATAATTTAAATTTCTTGTACTATATCACGATTAATATTTTTCTGTTAAAATAGAAAACACGATAGCACCGAAATATATTCAATTAGTAAAACACTATAATAATAAATCATTCATATCTTGATTATCCTAAGTCATTTAAATATTATTCTATATTATACTTCATATATTTTCGTCGAATAGAGGAACGTGACAGTGCAAAAATATATTTGATTTAAAAAATACATCCAAATACCTTAATAATAAATTAATCTGATAAACAATTGCAACGGTAACGTTCAATATCACAATCAATCACACCATAATAATAAATCATTCTTATCTCGATTATCCTAAGTCATTTAAATATTATTCTATATTATACTTCATATATTTTCGTCGAATAGAGGAACGTGACAGTGCAAAAATATATTTTATTTAAAAAATACATCCAAATACCTTAATAATAAATTAATCTAATTTTAAAAGTCGAACAGGCTTAATTTTTAAATTTCTTCATTTAAAATTTATCTTAATTCAACATCGAGGTCGCAAACATCGTTATTAATTCGAACTTTAAAAAGATATTACGCTGTTATCCCTAAGGTAATTTAATCTTTTTGTTAATATTATTATATCATATTTACTTATTCTTAAATAAAGTTAATTTAATTTATTTATCCTCTCAATTAAATATAATTAAAAATTTTTTAAATATATAAAATTTAAATTAAAAACTTCGATTATATAAAATTCTATAGGCTCTTATTGTCCCATAATTAAATTTTAGCATTTTAACTAAAAATTTCATTTCATATAATATATTAGAGACAGTATATATTTCATTAATTCTTCCATTCCATTGTATAATTAAAAAACAATTGATTATGCTACTTTTGTTCATACTGCAGCTATTTAAATAAATTAATTCTCTAAATGTTTTTCTTTTTTTTTTTTTATTTCTTCTTACTGAAATTTCGAATTTTTGCCCTAAATGGTAATTTTTTATTTTACACGACGAGTATGCTTGTCAACTGTACCGAAATAAATTTCTGGATTGACGTGTATGCACGTGGAACACAGTTAACTAGATAATTAGGCTACTGATAAATTAGGATGAAAAAGGTTTGGTGGTTCTTTATAAATCGTAATTTTTATTTCGCATTTGTTATATGCATTCTACGAAATATCGCGATATTCCGAATTTTTGTTGAATTTTTGATTTTAGAGTTTCGAACGTTGTTAATAGATGAAGCTAAGTTGGTCGTATTTGTTATAAATTTTTATTTATATTTGTGATTTCATCACGTAGATTTCCCGTTCAAATGCATCGACTTATTTTACTTTTGCTTTGCAATTTATGCGAACTTTCGAAATAGCTTTAGGTGTTGTTCGTTTTGTGGAGAGTCGTTTGGAATTCTATACTATGAAGAGGATAGAATAATTTCGGAGAATACGTAGATACGTGGTGAGTCACAAAGGTATTCGTGACTGAGTCACAAAATAACCGTCGATTTCGTTTGATTGCTGATTTTTTATTATACAAATTTCGGAATTTTTATTAATATTTATGTGTACTGTAATATTGATATGAACTTTGTATTAAAGATAGAATCAACTAACAGAGATACGTACAAATTTTCCTTACCGATTAATAACGTGTAATATATAAAGTATAACCATTTTTATGTAACAGTGATATATTTAAACAATTACATATAATATAAACAGTTGCATCAATAATAAATAAATAAATAGTATAATAATAGTATGATAATAAACAATTACATATAATATAAACAATAGTATATGATATATAAACAATATATAAATTATATAATATAATTTTAATTTTTATATTATATATTATTTATATTATATTATATTGTGTTTTAATTATTGATTTAGTTTGCATGTGCTGTAGAATTTCCAATTAAAATTCATTTAATACGAATGTTGAAGGAATGGAAAAATGGGAATATTTATGGATTCCAGGTAATTAAATTTGACGATTAAAACGGTACAAATTGAGTCATTGATTAAATGTGGAAGGAACAATTGTCGAATGAAATTATTTGAAATATTTTCTCTGCTGTACTAATTAATTTATTTGGTTAATTAATTCCTACCTTACAATATACGTCGTTTTGGAATTTTACGTTTAAAATCCAAATTAATTGCTTTTATCCACTGCACTGAATTGGATATTTTTGCGTCATGTCATAGAATGTGGAGAATTCAAATTAAATCGGAGACTCATCGATATCGTAATATATTGCACACAACTATTTTTATATTATTGAAAAATTCATACAGATATCGTTGAGATAAATGGAAAAGGTTCAAACGTACATTCTTTCTAAAAATTCCCCTTTTCCTTACGTTTATTAAATTTATTGGAATACTCCCAAAACTTCGTTGAAAAACATCAAATATATTCAAAGTTTAAAATTCCTATAATTATTATATTAATATTTATCTAATAATTTAAATTTCTTGTACTATATCACGATTAATATTTTTCTGTTAAAATAGAAAACACGATAGCACCGAAATATATTCAATTAGTAAAACACTATAATAATAAATCATTCATATCTTGATTATCCTAAGTCATTTAAATATTATTCTATATTATACTTCATATATTTTCGTCGAATAGAGGAACGTGACAGTGCAAAAATATATTTGATTTAAAAAATACATCCAAATACCTTAATAATAAATTAATCTGATAAACAATTGCAACGGTAACGTTCAATATCACAATCAATCACACCATAATAATAAATCATTCTTATCTCGATTATCCTAAGTCATTTAAATATTATTCTATATTATACTTCATATATTTTCGTCGAATAGAGGAACGTGACAGTGCAAAAATATATTTTATTTAAAAAATACATCCAAATACCTTAATAATAAATTAATCTAATAAACAATTGCAACGGTAACGTTCAATACCACAGTCAATACAATTTTCCATAAAAATCCACATACCCATGAAAACTACCCGTAACTTCACGAGACTCGCTCTTTTCATTTCACGTAGCTATCAATTTCACACACGAATAAAAGCGACTCGGGGCAGGATTGAAAAATTAAATCGGAGATGCACGAAACCATACCTAACCTATGCAAAGTTGTCATCTTCCTTTTTTATCGCAAAAATAAACGCGCGTTAAACGAGAAGGAAAAAGATTGAAAAAAAGAAAAAAAAAAAAAAATAGGAAAAAAGAACAAAGGAGAAAAAAGAGAAAAACCTTGATAAAATTATTCTTGCATGCGTATATATACGCGACCAGGGAGTGACGTGTCATCGTACGAGACACGTAAGGAAAAACTGATTAAAATGTCCCAGTTCGTGGGGTATCACGTAAGAGAGATGCAGTTCGTCGTGAACGCTCCTTTGGACGTATTCAACGAGCGTGCAACGCGCGACATGCGATGCTAGTTTGCGCTTGACACGCCGTTCCGTGGCTTTACATGTTGCTAGACCATATTTTGTCAAGATTTAGAGATGTCCCGCGAGCTTGGAACCCGCGACCGTCTTACACGGCGACAGGTGTTCCTTCATTGATATACGGTTAGGCACACGAGTATTCGCACACCTTCCACTGTCCACCTGAAATTATCGTCATTATTTTACAACGAATCTTCTCATAATTTTATTAATAAGAACGATCGCAGTATTAATTAAATTTAATTAACACGTTGACTGCCACGTGCATTTTACGTGCTTTGCCCATGGCGCCAACATGAATATTTTATTATGCGATGCATATTATGTTGAAATATTATTTACAACAGATAAGGTGAGTTGTATAATCACGTTTAATGTATTTTTCGTGCTGGGGTCACCGGTGACCCCCGCGGCGCTGTAGACCATTTTTGCCATTATCAATTGTTTAAAAAGCAACTCGAAAAAATATTTCAATTCCCGATTTTAGGATGAAGTTAGCGATGTATTTAGTGAAATGTTCCGATCACGAAGATTGCATTTCATCGAGCAATTACGTACAGAAAATACGTCGTCACGAATTTGAAGAAAAACCTGGAAGTGTGCGAAATGTAAGGCGATTTTGCAAAGTGTGCTATGAAAATAATTCAAATCAGCTAGGAAGAACGAGAGCAAAGAATTGCACTGAAAAAGTGGCGACATATTGTGCCGACTGTTTTGGTTCACCTTTTCTTTGTATAAATAAAATTATCTTTGCATGTTCTGTATGGCATTAATTTCTTCGAACCATTATAGTAACAATGGTACTATTTAAAAATTTATCAGTATCGATATTTACTCTAATTATGTATTTTTACTAATGGTTGCGTTGCCGGTCACCGGTGGCCCCCACGGCAGTCAACGTGTTAAATGGGTGCAAACTTTATTGTTGCTAGTGATGGATGAAATTGAACAACAATGAGAACGATTCTTTATTTAATTAGAAAGATTATACAATAAAATAATACGTTTAAATATAATTAATTTCTCACAATTACTCTGTCACACGACTTCTCACTTTTATAACTCAATTGCAACTAACGTGTCCGAAATCATTCACTTTTTTTCTTTCTTCTTTATACGTTACATTGACATACACAATTCACACACACCTCGATAATTACACGCATACTTATTTATCATAATAGCCTGAATTCATTACATATTGGAATCCCATGCATACTTGTTCCACTCATCCCAACACATATATATACTTAAAAATCTATGTAACCACTACCACAATTGCTAACCCTTCGCACTCGATTTCCAATATCACACGGATTATAAAATATTATCTTCTACTTTCGATTACAATAATCTCCTGAATCGAAAAGTGTCAATAATTTGTTGTCTAAAATAGTTTATCGCGAGTTGTTTTCATTATTTAAATATTTTTATCCAAATATTATAACGTGTTAGCTGTTAAAAAACGTAGAAGATATTGGTGTCCATTTCTATCCACACACAGATTATAAAATATTATCTTGTAATATTATAACAATAATCTCCCGAATCGAAAAATTATTATCTAGGAAACATACGACATTGCGCGTGTGTGAATGCGAAAAGAAACTCCAAATTTATTCGAAATATTTCGATAAACCCCATTTAAAAAATACAAAACAATTTCCAATATCACGCGAATTATAAAATATTATATTCTACTTTCGATAACAATAATCTCCCGAATCGAAAAGTGTCAATCATTTTTTGTTTAAAATAGTTTATCGCGAGTTATTTTCATTATTTAAGTATTTTTGTCTAAATATACTAACGTGTTAACTGTTAAAAAACGTAGAAGATATTGGTGTCCATTTCTATCCACAATTTGACCCCTTATGTTAAGAATAGGTATGTGTAAAGTACAGGTACGTTCAGTGTTAATATTATCATAGTATTCCAATGGTTCTACAGAGAATACCGAGATGAATGATAGATGTACGATTTATCTAATGTGCTCCTAGGACAGATTGTAGAGACCAAGGGAAATAGGAAAAAAAGGAAAAAGGTAGAATATATTATAGTAACTTTAACCGAAATCATTAACCCTTTGCATTAGAGAGGCGCTTCTCAGTCGCCATTTAATCAGATTCCAAAGATGGATGTTAATTAATATATCGAATTTACAATTACCCAACGATGCGTGGAATATCGAAGTAAAATAATTCTACGTCTTAATTTCAATACGATTTCTTATTTATCATTTTAAAATTATCGTCGACTTTATGGCAGAAAGTCTTCGAATTACTAATTTCCTGTAACAAAAAGATCGCCGAGTGCAAAGGGTTAAGAATTCCAAGATCCTCACCAATGGGAATAGGCATCGTTTTAATTACACGTTTGATCGGTATGAACTTTGTCGTAAAATAACTTTGCAAAGTTTATTGCGAAATTTGGCGTAGCATAAAAATTTTGGATTACTGAAAATAAGAGGAAAAGAGAAAGAAGAAAAATAAGAATTCTGATATTTCCTTTCAACTATATCTTAATAACAACTATATCTCGGAGATTTCAAAAATTAGGGTTAGTAACTCACTGTCATAATTTTCTCTAATTTTTCAAGTATTGAAATATTGCGAGCTTTGAGTCCATATTTTAATTCGCTGCCATCTCGATATACCACGATGCAGCCATTTGTTATTCTTCAGTTACGAGGTAGACGTATACGTAGGAGGTTTACTAATGAGGTATTACACAATTCAAGGACGTGGATTTATAGTAGAAACTCATATCGCGAATCGGAGGTCATTAAAGTTAAATACGAGAAAATTGCGAGGAAATTTCAATGAAAATCGTATCTCGCGTGATAAAACGTTTAAATACCCTCGTCACTCTTTCTCGCGAGAATTGAATATCGTAATAGACAGATCGGACTTACTCTCTTGGTATTTGCAGATCGCATTTTAACTGTCTCGGAATTTGAATTGGCAGTTAAGTTAGGCACGGTCCCGAAGTTAGGTTCGTATTTTAATCGATAGCAATCTTAATATGACACCGTGCAGTCATTTGTTATTCTACAGTTACGAAGTAGACACTGAACACGTGGGAGGTTTAGAGAATGTAGATTTATGGTAGCAACTTATCGCGGATCAGGGTTTGTTAACGTTGAACGCGGGAAAACTAGCGGAAGAATTTGCTCAAGATTTTGCATTTCATCGGGGAAAAATCAACGATTTCGTTTCATCGATGATTTGTCATCCGTATATCGCCACTAGGTCGTTCTTACTTGACGATTATTAGTGACGAACGGTTCCTTGAGGAGATTGTGTTTGGCTTCGAATCAGGGCCGGTGCGAGGCAGGTTCAACGCGTTCACCGGAACCCGATCCCGCGTTTTGTAAGGCCCCGTGGTCTACGAAAACTCATCAGACATTTTACAGGACCCCCTGTATAGTAGATTGAATATTCGGGTGTGCGTAGAAAATACAATCGCATAATCCATTAATCGATTATGGATTAATTGGATATGGTACAGCTTGCTGTACACTGACACGAGTGCAAGATTTTCTCTTCCATCTTTGCATCGAAATATTTCGTTGCAGCGTGTTCTAAACGTTGACATTAAACGTTGACATCAAAGGTTGATACGACTGCAACACGGGTGCGGAAGATATTAGGTGTTAAGGAAATCACCCAATTAGAAAACACCGATTTTGATTAACTTTTTAGAGAATGATGATACCATACCATTTACCGATACCATATTTTGATTGCGTAAAATTTTGTAACCTGGCCCTGCTTCGAATAATAACTAAACTGTGCCGTTATTTTCATATCGTGCTTGGTAGGGCTATGTATTTTGCTATTAGATGGAGTTTCCGAATTTGAGGTACAAGGGCAGGGGTTACAAGAACGAACTGAATTATTGCCCCATACTCCAGACACTCCAAGGTGCCATCGTGATTTATCTGTGGTACGGTGTCAGCAATATGGTACTTCCTGATGAGTAATAATACCACCGAAACGGTATTTCAAGGATCAATGTACTGTAAATTTAATTGAATTCTTATATTTGTCCCGATTTTAAAGCTTCGAACATTATTTTAACATGTTCGTTGCCCATATCTGGGTGACGAATATGCTTCCGTGGGGGCCCCGTCACCCAAATATGGCTGACGCTCATCTTCTTCTTCAAGTTAAATAGGATTTTCAGTTGGACTTTTAAAAGGAATTTAATGGAATAAGCACTGAAACATAAATATAGGATATACAACATAAAAATATTAAAAATATACACATTATACCGTACTTTTTATTAATTTGTATTTAGGATAAAATATTACATTATACTATGTCGCATGGTATTCGTTAAAACAGTCTAAACACATTTGGGGTGATTTTGGACAATTGGAACAATAGTTCGTAGTTTTTTCACATTTTTCGTAATCGTCTGTCAATATGTTTACGAGTGGTAAAGCTTTTCCAAATCTGTTACTCTGTTCTATCGTTTCGTTATTTGCGAAATGCAAGTTTGCTGATAGTAATTCGAAACAATTACGGGACATCCTGCTGCGCGGAAATGGAAAATTGTAAATAGAGTTCGTTGACCAACATCTAACGAGTGGTGTCTGTACTAGACCCATCCGAATCATCAGTCGGATAAAGTTCTGTTGCTCGGACAGTCGGATTTGGGCCTCGCGAGAAACTCAACCGAATCGCGATTATATTCAAAATGCCCTAACTGTCAATTTTCATTAAGTTTTTACAATTGTAAGTAGTTCAAGCGTTCCAGTCACTATTGACCACCGTGGCATCACAGGAGAAACCGTGGCCGGTCATATATGACCAACGTGGCAGTCAAAGTGTTAACCTTCGATCTGCAGACAATCCCCACTTACTTCCTAATTCGCATATAAATATTGCCAATCATCCTAAAACGAGGCAATTTTTAATCGTTCAATGGGGCACTTTTTATTTCAAAGTATCTTCTAATTAGCGGTTATGTTCAAAATGCCCTAACTGTCAATTTTCATTCAATTTTTACAATTGTAAGTAGTTCAAGCGTTCCAGTCACCATTGGCCACCGTGATGTCACAGGAGAAACCGTGACCGATAATATATGACCAACGTGGCAGTAAAAGTGTTAGCATCATCTATAAGGGGTTTAATTTTGCGACAGATAGATAAGCTACGCTCTGCTCGTCCTCGAGTTTAAATTAGAGTATGTATTGCTTATTAGCTGATATTTTTCGAGTATTTCTTCGCTAATCACTATTGATATACGTTATCGAGGTATGTCGCGAAAATTCTTATCACGCGATAAGGATGGCTCGAGCTTGAAAAACACGTGATTCAAATAGGTCAGTGTCTCACAGCTCGTATTGCACGTATGAAATTACGGTCATATTCCCGAAAGTGTGAAAACACTTGCAGATTGAATTATTACAAATTATTACAGTACAAAGGAATTTAATTAATGAACTTTACTAAATAAATGTGATAAATTTATGCTATAGTAGAGCTTATATCGAATAAATAACTGATTAAATTACCTCTATGAATAAATAATTTATTTATATATCTATCTTCGTATTCAAATTTATATTGAAAATGATAAATCTTCTCATAATTTTAAACAGAGGTGTATATTTCTAGACTGTTTTGACGTACAAAAGTGACATTATCGATTTACTGTCGAAATCGTGAGATCTGACAATCCTTGACGTCTATTTTTTAAATTTCTGAATCTGAACTCTACACGAGTAATGAATTTAATTAATGAAATGGAAACAACCAAATGACCCCAGTGCTTTTTTTAGGAGAATTATTTTAAATAACGTTTTATCTTATTTAATTATATGTACTTTAATTATCCTGATTTTTATTAAAGTATAAACAATCCATATGAATTTAATTATTTACATATGTCATAGTATCAAATAGAATTATTAACCCTTTGCACTCGAGAGGCACCTTTCAGTCGCCATTTGATAAAATTTCGAAGATCGATATTAACCCTTTGCACTCGATGATGTTTTCAGAAAAATAGAAAAAAGAAAAACAGCAATTCGAAGATTTCTTGTCATAAATTCGACGATATTTTTTAAAATAGCAAATAAAGGATTGTATATAATTTAACAAGTAGATTTATTCTATTTCTATATTTAATTAATATCAGTCTTTAGAATTTCATTAAATGGCTACTGAAGATCACCCCTCGAGTGTAAAGGGTTAATTAATAAGTCAAATTTGAGATAATGTAACGGTGTGAGAGATATCGAAATCAAATAATTCTACGTGTTAATTATTATACGATTTCTTATTTATTTTTCTATATATTTATAAAAAAAATATCTTCAATTTTATAATAGAAAATCTTTGAACTCTTACTTTTCTTTAGCCAAAAAATCATCGAGTGCAAAGTGTTAAGAAATACTGAAGATACGTCACGAAAGCTTTTGCTCCTAATCAAAACAGTGCAATTATTTCGTCGATATCGATTTCCATATTTAACTCGGAGCTGCGATAAACAATATATATAAACCAGTCAACAGTCCCCTATCGCTGATCATGAGTTATTTAGAACCAAATCATGTGAATAATTTTTCGAAATTATTTCATCTTGTACTTTGACTCGGAATCTAGTATCAGTTGACAAATTGATCTTAAAAGTGTCCTCGGTTCAACGAACACGAGCATGCCAGGCTTCAAATTAATTGGAGCGCGTGTTTTGGTTGCAGAGGAATATTCCCCGTGAATCATTGGCTCGATGATTATTGACAGGCGACGAGATAAACAGATAATTGCGGAAATAAAGCGATCGTTACTGGCGAAGATAAGTCAGGATGGAAATAAATCGAGCGCTAATGCGATTAAGCCGCGTTGCCTCGACTAAAGTTTCACGTGCGAAGTTTTAAATAGATTCATTGATAACAGGATTAAAGAACAGCGTGCATTAAATATTCTCCGGATGACTCACACGTGCTGGTCTACTATTACAGCAGAGATTCGCGAAACTTCGAAGGTTCTCTTGTTAACTCTTCTTTGCACTCGGCGAATTTTTCGTTACAGAGAAATAGTAATTCGAAGACTTCCTGCCATACAGTCGAGGCTATTTTTAAAACGATAAATAAGAAATCGTGTGCAAATTAAGATGTAGAATTATTTTACTTCGACATTCGGCGCATCGTTGAGTAATTTTAGATTTGATATATTAATTAACTTCGATCTTTAAAATGGTGGGATTAAATGGCGACTGAGAGGCGCCTCTCGAGTGCAAAGGGTTAATCTGAAATATAAAGATTTTTAGATTAATCCATACACTCGCCTAATTTTTGAAAATTTAAAAACAGCTATTAAATAGAAGAAAAAAGAAAACAAATCAAACCTTTACTATAAAACCTAATCACTTTAAATATCTCCTGTATAAATGTAGATTAATCCATATACTCGCCTAATTTTTGAAGACTTAAAACATCCTTTTAAATAATCTATTAGATAATCTATTATACAAATGTAGATATTTTCTAAATTATATTATACAAATTATATATTATACAATTATAATTATACAAATGTAGATTAATCCATATACTCGCTTAATTCTTGTAGACTTAAAACATCTTATCAAATAAAAAACCGAGTGAAATCTTTACTATAAAACCTAATCACTTTAAATATCTCCTGTATAAGTGTAGATTGATTCATATGCTCGCCTAATTTTTGAAAATTTAAAAACAGCTTTTAAATAAAAAAAAAAGGAATGAAATCTTTACTATAAAACTTCATTCTACAACATATTTTGATTCTCTGAACTTTTGATTCCTTCTTCCTTTGTTTTACAATATCCCATTGGAAGTTGGGCTACCAATAGTGAAATAGTCGCAAGATTCAAATCTGTCGTGAATTTTGGGACACCCAATATTATTATTTATAATGACAAAATTGTAGTTTATATAGTATCACTTTCTTCCTTCGTTGTTGAGCAATATTTACAGTTTGTAATTAAAAATCTGTGTTTTATATCGAAATTACTTCTTGCGTGAATTTTGGAACCCCCTATATATTTATCGAAAATAATGGATTAACATTGTATTCCATAATTTTAGGAGATCTTTGTACATTACTAAAAAGAATTATTATCATCGTGTATAATTCTGTGATATTACCATCGAGTACCAATACTATTAACTATTATTTATTATATTAACCCTCTGCACTCGACGATTCTTTCGCTACAGAAAAATAGTAATTCAAAGACTTCCTGCCATAAAGTCGAGGATGTTTTTGAAACGGTAAATATGGAATCGTATGCAAATTAAATCGTAGAATTATTTTATTTCGACGTTCCACGTGTCATTGGGTAATTTCAAATTTGATATATCAATTAACATCGATCTTTAGGTTCTGATCAAATGGCGGCTGAGGGTCGCCTCTCGAGTGCAAATGGTTAATTGTCCCTCGAATGAATTTAAAAAAGCGCGGGAAATTTGATTTTTCCCTTTAACCCTTTGCACTCGACGATTTTGTCGCTAGAGGAAAATAGTAATTCAAAGACTTCCTGCCAAAAAGACGCGTTCTTCCTTCGTGTAGCATTCCATTCTTAATAACCTTGAAGCGTCAGCTGTCACTCTGTCTTTTATGTTGGCAACACTTGACCGCACAAATAGCGCGAAATTCAAATCTTCCGCGAATTTTGGGACACCCTTCGTTAACAATTGCTTTCTTCTGCAATTTCGGAATATTATTAACAGTAAATTTAGCTGTAATACAGTTATTAATGTATAACATAATAATAATAGTCTATGCTAGCATAATAGTATCATGAATCGAATAATTTTTCCATTAATTTCGATATTAAATTAGTTTTTAAATACTTTATTTCAAATTTCGTAGGTGGTATTATGTTTTTAGAACTTCCAAATTTTTCCAATATTTTTTCTCACATTTCGCAATATTTCATTCACGCGAATCACTTATATTATTCAAATTTTATTGCAAATTTCGCAGGTGGTATTATGTTTTCAGAACTTCCAAATTTTTCCAATATTCTTTTTCTCACATTTCGCAATATTTAATTCACGCGAATCACTTATATTATTCAAATTTTATTGCAAATTTCGTAGGTGATATTATGTTTTTAGAACTTCCAAATTTTTCCAATATTTTTTCTCCCACATTTTGCGATATTTAATTCACGCGAATCACTTATATTATTCAAATTTTATTGCAAATTTCGTAGATGGTATGTTTTTAGAACTTCCAAATTTTTCCAATATTTTTTCCCCACATTTCGCGATATTTAATTCACGCGAGTCACTTCTCAACGTCCACATGGGATAAGTATGCAGTGGGTCTCGTATAAACGATCGAAGGATGTTTTGAAAGTAAATGTTAGTTGGATTTAAAATCGCGTCACTTGTTCATGAGGTATTTCTATTTCGAATAGCGAAAACAGTCTTCGACAGCTGATGGGGTTAAAACGAAATAAATGTTGAGTTTACGAATCCCAAGAGAAAATTCGATGCACGTAGCATGGATTCTCTTGAGCCAAGAAAGAGCAGGTGTCTTGCCTGAAGAAGAGTCCTCTCGCAATTTATTGATAGTCTCTTCTTTAAAAAATCGATTCCCTTCTACTTGAAAAATTCATAGCTGTTCACTTGAAAAATTAACGTTGTACTATTTGCAAAATTCATAGCATCCTGCTTGCAAAACTGGTACTATGTTACACGAAAACCAATGGTTCCCTGTTTGCAAATCCGACAGTGTTTTTCTTAGAAAGTCGATAACATTTTACTTTCAGAATTGATTGAATTTTGTTTGCAAGATTGATAATATTCTATTGGAAAAATCGGGGATACCTTATTTTTAAAATTGGAAGCTTTCTGTTTAAAATATTAACAGATTTCTATTTGCAAAATTTATAGCATTTACTTTCAAAATTGGTAGTATTCTACTTACGAAAGTGGGTATATCTTATTCGAAAAATCAGTACTGTTTTATTGACAAAATTGCTAGTATTGTACTTTTAAACCCTCAGTATCCTATTGACATAATCGCGAATATTTCGCATTTAACAAAATCGACTTCATATGGATTAAAAAATCGTTGATGTTTTCCTCGAAGAATCCACGATATTGAAAAGCTCAGCAACTGTATTAAAAATTCAGTCTATTAAGAAAGTCAGTGTTTTATTTAAAAATGAAATTATCATTCTGTATTCGAAGTTTGATCTGGCACGAAAATATTCCATTTTCAAAGTCTGATTTGACATGATAATATTCCATTTTCTACATGTGGTCTCACAATAATATTCCATTTTCAAAATCTAATTTGATACGATAATATTTCATTTTCAATGTCTGATCTCACACAATAATATTCCATTTTCAAAATCTAAGCTGACACGATAATATTCTATTTTAAAAATCTGATCTCACAATAATATTCCATTTTCAAAATCTGATTTCACAATAATATTCCATTGTCAAAGTTTCATCTGACACGATAATATTCCATTTTCAAAGTTTGATCTGACATGATAATATTTCATTTTCAGAATCTATTGTCACAATAACATTCCATTTTCGAAATCTGATCTCACAATAATATTCCATTGTCAAAGTTTCGTCTGACACGATAATATTCCATTTTCAAAGTTTGATCTGACATGATAATATTTCATTTTCAGAATCTATTGTCACAATAACATTCCATTTTCGAAATCTGACCTCACAGTAATATTCCATTTTCAAAATCTGATTTCACAATTATATTCCACTTTCAAAATCTGATCTGATATGTTAATATTCCATTTTCAAAGTTTGATTTCACAATTATATTCCATTTTCAAAATCTGATCTGATATTATAATATTCCATTTTCAAAATCTGATCTGACGCGATAATATTCCATTTTCAAAATCTGACCTATCAAATAGTATTCCATTTCCAAAATCTCATCCAACGCGATAACATTGCATTTTCAAAATCTGGTCTGACACCTTAACATTCCATTCTGAAAATCGACGGTCTCCTACGTTGCAAACCATTCTCCTACGGTTCGAAAGCAATAATAATCTCCTTAGGGAAAATCCTTTTGACACCCTACTGGCAAGAACGTAACACACGACATGCACGTTGGCCCGAGGAGCGAAGGAAATTTTGGGAATCGCAGGACGCGGGTAAGAAACTGCGAACAACTTACTCGAACGTTTGCCATGCTCGACGCAGAAGAAAAGACAGGCCGCGGGGCACGTTCGACGCGTATAACATTTCTGAAATTCTTCAGCGGTGTAGTTCCGTCTGAACAGGAATGTCGTATGTTATATACGCTGAACGCGTGTGAAACGTATCACACGGTAGTTGTGCGTATTACGCCTCCCAGTTATTTCTCGCATCGTTATGTCCTTTGATATTCTTTATCTCGCAGGCTCGTACGTCGCGCATTTATTGTGTATTAAACCGGCTAATTGTGGCAGGAAACGAGTAAACAAGTGATTAGGATTTCGACAATTGGAAAAATTGCTCGGAATTCATTTCGACGATGGCTTACGTGGAGCATGGAATATCTGGCATAATCGAAATTCATACAATGCAAGTGTTAAAATTTACCGAAGTTAATTAAGTGTTTGAGAATTTTAATTTTGCTGATATTTTGTTAAAGATGCGAGAATTTTATCGATACATAATTAAAATTAATACAGTGAACGAATTAGAATTATTGGTATGGTTTATCAGGTTCTTAATAATTAGTGAAAATTATTTGTGGATAAGTGGTTTGTTAAAATTTTGTGATATTTATTATCGCATTATTGAAATTCACCGGGGTTAATTGAGTATTTGAGAATTTAAATTTTACCAAATTTCACAAGCACCAAATTTCCCAAGTACCTAATTTCCCTAGCATCAAATTTCCCTAGCGTTAAATCTCTCAGGCACCAAATCTCTCAAGTACCTAATTTCCCAATCATCGAAACACCCAGGCACAAAATTTTCCTAGCACCATACTTCCCTAGCACCATATTTCCCTAGCATCAAATCTCCCAGGCACCAAATCTCCCAAACACTAAATTTCCTAAGTACCAAAACTCCCAAGCATCAAAACACCCAAGCACCAAATTTTCCTAGCATCGAATTTCCCTAGCACCAAAGTTCCCTGGCATCAAATCTCCCTAGCATCAAATCTCCCAGGCACCAAATTTCCCAAATACTAAATTTCCGAAGCACCAAATTTTCTAAGTACCAAAACTCCCAAGCATCAAAACACCCAAGCACCAAATTTTCCTAGCACCATACTTCCCTAGCACCATATTTCCCTAGCATTAAATCTCCCAGGCACCAAATCTCCCAAACACTAAATTTCGGAAGCACCAAATTTCCTAAGTACCAAAACTCCCAAGCATCAAAACACCCAAGCACCAAATTTTCCTAGCACCAAATTTCCCTAGCATCGAATTTCCCTAGCACCAAAGTTCCCTGGCATCAAATCTCCCTAGCATCAAATCTCCCAGGCACCAAATCTCCCAAACACTAAATTTCGGAAGCACCAAATTTCCTAAGTACCAAAACTCCCAAGCATCAAAACACCCAAGCACCAAATTTTCCTAGCACCAAATTTCCCTAGCATCGAATTTCCCTAGCACCAAAGTTCCCTGGCATCAAATCTCCCTAGCATCAAATCTCCCAGGCACCAAATCTCCCAAACACTAAATTTCCGAAGCACCAAATTTCCCAAGCCCCAAAACTCCCAAGCATCAAATCTCCCAAGTACCAATCTCTCAAACACTCACCTCCCGAAGAACTGTATAAATCCCCTATTCCAGTTTCATATTTCAATACCAAATTCCAATGAATTCTCAAATACCCAACTCACTTGCAAAGAATCACCCTTTTAAACCAGTCGACTATCCTTCGCGAAATCTAGCCGCATATTCGATCCGAAATTCCATCAGCCAGAGATACTGAAAAGCAGCGCATACTGCGATCTTATCTTCCATTCCCCGGCACGCATTTTCGCGATAGGATGCAGTAGGCGTATCGGTCGTTAGACGCGTCGATCAACCCCGCCCGTCGAATCTTTTTGCCGGATGATCGACACGTCGGCGTCGAAATGGAAAATGCATGCTGGCTACATCCGGACGGGAGGAGAGGAAAGGACGAAGAAAAATCAGGGACGAGGTGCAAGGGCATAGAAACGAATAGACGCTATAAATTCTGATGCTCGCTATAAATTTCGACGCCCGATCATCCGACTTCCTCGCGGCGTATTACACGCGTGATAGGCGAATGACACCAAGGGCGTCGTAACGATGCACTTTGGACGAGTCGTATCAAGGAGGTGGCTAGAAAGAAATGCCCCGAGAAAGACTACTCAAAGAATACGTTACGTATATCATGAGAGAGCGTTGTGTCGATTGTCCGATACGCCACTGTGGCTCGTCGATCGTTTTATTCGCTACGCCAGATGTGCTTGACGCGAGTAATCTGTAAGCCATTGTTAATGAGAAAATTTGCAAGATAGATTCGAGTAACAATGGAACTAAACCGGCTGATAGATAAAGCTTCGATGAAATTTTACAGGAGTATTACGAGGTTTCATCTGTCTCGCGAATCGATCAATTTGGGGTTGATCCTTTGAAATATTTTTCACAGATATTCCTATCTAGGTATTTCTATGATTTTGTTCAGTATTCACTGTGATCTCTGGTATAAATTCCTTTCCAAGATATTTATCCTTTTATCTTTGTGAATATTTTCTAGCAAAGTTTGGACACTATAGGGTAGTGACGAGCAAGCTTTTCGCATAGTATTCCAAATTTGAGAACTCAAGATTCTGTGATCAAATGAAATCTTTTACCAAGGTTTCTACACTTCAGCCAGTTGTATAATAATGTTTTAGACTATTTGTATAGTATTATGGTTCATCTATGAAGATTTTCAGGTAGGTTACAAGACCAGCAACAGGCCCAATAGGGGTCATTGACAATGAAGTAGAACAAAGGAATGTTTATAGGCATCTTAGACATTTTCAGTCATGCTTCTCTGATCTTATAGCGTTTGATCAGTTATGTGAACACATGTCTGTGATTAATGCAAAGTGATTATAAAATGGATAGGCGTTGAACTTTCATTGTGCTGTTTATCTAGAAGTTGTGAGCGTTGGGCATGATCACTTTTCAGATTAATACATCGTTGACAATGGGGTGCAACAGACCGACGTCTGTACGTTCCTCGGGTCTTGTGTTTGATCAGTTACGTGGACAGATGTATGTGATTAATACAGAGTGTTTATAACGAGTAAAGTGGACAGCCGTTGAACTTTTGTTATGTTGTTTGTCTCGAAACTATAAATGACAGACGTGATCACCTTTGAAGCTAATGCATTCGTGACAATGAAGCGTGAGATAGAGGTGTCTGTGATAATTATACATACTTTCAGTTGCAGTCTTAGAGTACTCAATCTGTCACGTGAGTGCTGACTTTCTAATTAATACAAAATGATAATAACAAGTGAAACGAATCTTCTGACATTCTAGAATAATGAAAAAAGGATTACACGATTCGATCTACATGTACAGATTACTTTGTGATTAGTATAATAATACTTGGGTGAAATTTTGAAACGTTATTACAGGACTTGACGCGTAACATAGAATATAACGTATATAACAGAAAATTCGAACGTGATCCGAAGCCTGGGAGATCTCTCGAATGACTCGATTAGGTCTTGGAAGCCTCGAAAGTCTACAAAATCTTGACAATTTTGGGATTCCTGAGACTAGTGATGGGATTCGAAATACTTTGAAAAGCTTTCAATTTATATGTATAATTCAATTTATATCGTAGGATGCCGAAACAGGTTTTAATCGTCCTCAGCGTACAGGAATTAAATATTTATATGTTCCTTATTTAATCGAAGGAATATCGGGTCTGCGCGAAAGGTTTTGAGACACCGAAAACGGACAGAGCAATATGAACAGAATAATACGAAGGCTAAACTCGGGAAACTAATTTAACGCGAGAAAAGAACGCTAAAATAACGTAACTATAACACACGGAAACACGCTCTAGTTCGACTCTCTCCAACACCGAACCACTCACGCCCGTGCCGGTCACAATCTATTTCTACGAGGACTCTTCGACCCTTCTTCACTCAGGACTCTCCCTGTGTCGTCGAGAGTCCTGCTTTTTATGCTTTTCGCAAAGCTCGATGGCGTGCTTTTTCCAATCGCTAATTGGCTGATATGATTCAGCCCATTAGCGATTTGCTCCCATAAAAAGCACGTCATTTTCCGGATTCGCGATTCACCCTCCGCGACGATTACGATTTCGTTGACCCGCGTTTCACCTCACCGTAGAGACCGCGCAACTTAGCTTTGCTACCAAAAATGGCCTTTCGTAACGGTATCTGTTTCGATTTGCTTCTAGAAAAATGTCACGCATAGGTCATCGACCGGTTTATAATTTGTTTTTTCTAAAATAAGAAATCTCAATTCGCAATTTATTTCCGAAATAGTATCCTGCTATATTGAATTCTTACTGCATTATTTACATTGGAGATGCAAATATAGGACACGATGATATTTTAAATTTAACGTATTATTGAGAGTGGAATGCAATAGAAATACAGTTATGCCCATCTTAGATCTTTTCACTTTGTTTGCCAGTTCTTACAATATTCTTGATTGCAATGTATGTACTCTAAAGTGTTTTACCTGTAAGAGATCGAGGTAAATGTTTCACACTTCTCCTTTGTATTCCCTCTGTGTTGGGTAAAGAGGCATCAGGAACTTGTTCATATCGAGTAGGTCATGTGGTGATTCCATTGAAAGTGTATTTTTCGTTCGAAAATAGGTCATTAAGTGGCATGACGTCTATTAATGGTGTTAAGTGGATAGCACCTATGACAGATGATTGAAAGAAAAATGGCCTCCACAGTTGGCCGACAGACTGAGCTATATTGATATCCTTGGTAGGTTAACTTCTTGGTCTATCATTATAAGTGGATTCTCTGTGGAATCATGTAGTGCAGGGTTGGGTCGTTTAACAGTATTATTAAGTGCTTGTTCAAACTAAACAATTGTGAGAAGATTCCCTCTGTACGTGCATCTAGGAGTATAGTAGCAACTTAGTACTAGTAATACTACTAACGTCTCACAATAAGTATAAATCCTCAGATAAAAACTTAAAATAGTTGTACTGTATAAAGTACAAAAAAGTATAAAATTAGAAAGTTAATTAAAAATTAAAATTAAAATTAAAAAATTAAAAATTAAAGTATATAAGATAATAGAATACAATATAGTA
>NW_016910610.1:377404-402145 GCF_001483705.2 Eufriesea mexicana
CACAAAGTTTATAAATGCTACAGGTTACTCTGAAAATCAGAAATTTAGTATCTCATTTATCAAGGAATTTTACAATCCCCTTGTTGATTATACTTTTTCTTACAATCTCAATAATCCTTTACTAAGCTTCTTTACTCTCTTTCATTATATACAAATTCCATTAAAAAGGAATCTTACGAATAATGTGAAAAAAAAGAAAAGAAAAATAATGGAAAAGAAGTAGTATTATCTATAATTTTGCAAACTTTTCTCCGATCTGAATATCCGTTTAACGAATAGCTGTCTCATTGTGATCGTATTGATACCTGGTAAAAATTCTAGGAACTTAATTTCCCGTGGCAGGTATACACGTGGGTTGAGAGGCATGGTCATTTATTTTAATGACTGGTTATTATAAGACTTTTTCTTTTCACTATAAACGCAAATGAATGATAACGGTTGTTAAACTACTTCTCTAAAGTAATACTACTCAGATTTTACGCGGATATTATACAATATAGACATCCTAAACGTTTAATTAAAGATCCTTTTCTTTACCGATAATCCGCAGCGAATATCTTCGTTACCGTAATTACAAATACTAATAATAAATCCTCTGTCACTTAAGGTCTGCTTCTTATCCCGCTTGAACGTCTCTCGGAGCGGATATTTCTTATTATTTTTTGCCAAGGAGTGACATTACCTATATTACACTGTAAAAGTGATATTCGAATAATATTCATTAGCGTGGAATGTTACGTTGGGCAATAATTGGTCTATTTGATTCGTGTAGTGTACTCTCTCTCTCTCTCTATGATCTGTCCTGATGGCGTAGAGCCTATCGTGGATAAAATAAAGCGCTTTGAAACGTAAGGTAATATAAAAATGGTAATCACGAGTTTCAGGATTATCCTGTCCCATTAAACTTCGATATCCCTCGAGGGTATACTCCAATCTCAACACCTAGTATTATTTCTCGGGGACATACTTGAATGAAAAAAGTTAATAGCATCTCCTGTGAACGATATAATTTTGAGAGAACGCAGAAAATTACTATTAGACACGAAGTATCATAAATATACACACTACTGATGAAAAGTTTGGATGCACTGGTATTTTTCTCAGCCTCGTTGCATCTTATTGGCATCGTGTACTCTGTGTGATAATAAATGAAAGAGCAGTGAATAACGGGGAATTTAATTTTATCATTTTCCAACAAAGTGTATCTTATTAAACTCGCAACGATGTTGCACATTTTTGGATTCTTGGCAACCTTCCTTAATACTTCCAACCTGTAATAAATAACTGAACGTATTATAAGGTAAAATAATTCTAGTGGTACAGTGAGAAGAAATAATAAATATTAGTAATTTATATTTATTAATAATTTTTGCTTAAACCAAAGGCAGTTATATATTGTCGATTATTATAGCAAGTATAAAATATCCAAAACGAGTTATTTTGACTCTGTTTTAATTAATCTAAAGCTCGCAGTCGTTGCTTTTTTGTTATAAAATTGACGATATATTTTGCAATAACGTAACAAGTAATTATGTGTAAATTATTTCGTAGAACTGTTTTATTTTTCAATATTTTTCATTCATAGTTGTATTATCATAAACATAATATCGATCATTATTTTATCATTTTCCAACAAAGTATATGTTATTAAACTTGCAACTATATTGCAAATTTTTGGCAACCTTCCTTAATACTTCCAATTTATAATAAATAACTTAACGTATTATAGGGTACAATAATTCTACTGGTACAGTGAAGAGAAATAATTCTATATAATTATTAATCATTTTTATCTAAATAAAAGGCAGCTATATGTTGTCAAACACTATAGCAAGTATAAAATACCCAAAACGAGTTATTTCGACTCCTTTGGTGGCTCTATTTTAATCAGTCTAAAGCTCGCAGTCGCTGCTTTTTTGTTATAAAATCAAAATAGCGTAATAAGAAATTACGTATAAATTATTTCGTAGAGCTATTCTATTTCTCAATATTTTTCATGCATCGTTATATTATCATGAACTTAATATCGATCATTAATCTTGACAATTTTGCTAACTTACGACTGAGAATCGCCTCTCGAGTTAAGCTTAACGTGTTCTCTAATAGTTTCACGTGATGGACAACTTTAATCGATCGATTGGTGAATTAAAATTCGACGGTACGACTCTTTGATTTATTTCGAAATAAATCCTCGTGGTAGAAACTTGAAATTGTGGTTTCGCAAAAATTCGAGGAGATTTTATAGGTACGTTGCTCATCCAGAGCTGTTTAAATAAACCATTTTCTCCTGGGATACCGCGTCTATTAGCTCGTCTATTACAAACTTCGATGCGAGGGTCTCATCGATACAATTATTGATATTTATAGACGTATTATGACCACGTTATCTTTCGTTATAATCGTTTATCGGTTCACCGATGCTTCACAAATTGTATCTCTTGGAAGGAACGTCGGTTTACGATGGGCACGTTGTGCCTGAACAGTTAGGTAAGACGCGGCGCTAGTAGTCTAGTCCCTCGCTTTATGGCGTGGTACTCTTGACCCCTAGCTTTATGGTATGGCTAGCAGTAACTCTTAATGGAACGTATTTCATAATTGCATTTTAACATGCAGTTATGTTTTCGTCACGCTTCTATGTAGATTATCCTATAAACATACGTGTATACGAGATAACATGTAATAATACGTAACTCGAGTATTCTTGTTTATTATCTACACTGTATATAATATATGACATTTTCTGTGCCATCTGTCATCTATATTATCTATCCGTATAACATATAATATATTCTAAATATATCCACATTTATTATTTTTAGTTACAAGACACCTAGTGATCAGGAAAAATACTGGAAATAGAATTCACTGAATTATACTCGGTTATTTTAATACCAGGAATAGCAACCGCTAATTTATACCTAAATATAGTATACACGCATAATAATAGATAGTCCCTTGCTCTGTAATGACAAGTCTACCTTGTCATAAGTTTCCCATGCCGAAGTGCATGAAAACGAGATTCAGTGAAAAAAGATTATACGTAATAATTACAACTCTATCACGATGAAAATAGATACAACATAGTGACGAATAAAAATTAAAAGCTTGTTCCATGCATCAGTTCGTAAGATTAAATCGCAGTGCAAGGAATTGTAGGATGGCGAATACTGGTCTTGAGACACCGAAAATTCACGAAAGAACAAGAACACGATAACGCAAACTCAAAACTCGTAAACTGATTTAAACGAAAACACAGAAAGATGCACTCTTTTAAAATTCTCTTTCCAACACCAAGCGACTCACGCTTGTGCTGATCACAACCGATTTCCAAGGACTCTGTTTTGCTTGTCAAGGACCACGCTTTTATGCTTTCCTTAACCTACGCTTCACCTCCCCGTAGAGGAGTCACGCAACTTATTTTTGTTATATAGAATAACTTTTCGATTTGCTTCTAGAAGATATCGATCGGTTTACAGTTTGTTTTTGTTGGCAATAGCCGATTCGCGATTTCTTTTGGTATCCTACAGTATTAGAGTGGTAATCAATAACTCTGTTACGACCCCAGGACCGAACGTCCCAAATTAAGTGGAGGACTGTTTATGTCCTTATTGCCAGCGTCCCTTGATTCGTATACACTCATTATCACCTAGTCACCACTTGGGTAAACCTTAGCAAGGACCAATAAACCACCCATAAGACGACAGGCATAAGGCCCAAATTATTGAAACATCCACCACCACAAAAAGACGTCGAAGTTAACACACACATCCAATATTATTCACAAACAATGGGAAGACACACACCCACCACTTACATTTCACACCAACCAATCGATAAACATACACAACTTGTAAAACCACCGAGACAATAGTCACGAGGGAGTTCTCCTAAAAATCCCAAAA
The DNA here is from genome assembly GCF_001483705.2 of Eufriesea mexicana. Classification (NCBI taxonomy): domain Eukaryota; kingdom Metazoa; phylum Arthropoda; class Insecta; order Hymenoptera; family Apidae; genus Eufriesea; species Eufriesea mexicana. The sequence goes on from NW_016910610.1 coordinate 381,307, forward strand.
AGATAAGATGAGCATCACGATCAGACCAACGTCAAGACCCATGACGATCAACTCAGTACAGAGACAGTCACAGAGACAGTCACAGTCACACATCAGAACTCTTTAGTTCAACTTTAACCAGGTCTAGTTCTATTAATTTAGAGTAGGCCGCATCTCAGAAACATTGCAAATGGGCCTTACAACCCCGCGAAACTCCCACTGTCATATGATGTCGGTTGGTCGCAGGTATCCTTGCTGGAGCTAGAAGGGATGGTAAGAAAAGGAAGGAATGCATTTCGTCCCGGGCCTACTAGTGGACTTATCAGCAAGGCTACCCTAACAGGCCCTGCCTTAGACCGGGATACTATTGGACAATCGGGAAGTTATATGTATGTGGGATTGGAATAAGGACAGCTCTGAAAGAATGTCAAGCGTGTCTGGACCTAGAATGAAAGTGACTGTGTGCAAGAAGATTGACTGCAAAGAATATTTATGATAGAGTGGAGTGAAAGTTTAGGGATGCGTCCAGAGTGGTTGAAGTACCTGGCCCACCGAGGTTGCGTGGGAAAGGAGCGTGATTGGAAACGAAAGCCTCGGTATGGAAAAAGACAGAATGAATGGCTTAACACGTTGAGTGCTACGTCAGTCCCTAGGGACTGACATTAGACTTTTAGTTTGGACGGTGTGGATTCTAGAGTCTGACAGCGAACTTCTCGGTGCGTGAGACCGGCATTGTCAAGAGTTAAATTATCGATGACAATTAATATATCGTAAAAACTAAATTCCCTCTGCTGAAGTAAATCTTTACACTTCCGTGGCTTTTTCTGACTGATCATCTCTTGGTGATCGCCTTTTGCCTTTTTGGCATTCCCCAGTCCATTATCTTCTGCTTATAATTTGTATATCTGCGCATTGGCTGCACCATTCTCACAGTTTTAACGACAAAGTGGAACAAAGTAATCTTCTGTTCATACTCTTCATTATAATTGAGCGCTAGGCACCTAGTGCTCACTCGCTGCTGCCTAGTATCCATATAGCAAAATCCGTACCGCACTCAACGTGTTAAATAAGGGTGCAAGGGCTTGGGCGAGTCAGTCCCCAGGAAGTCTTTTTGCAATCTTGAAGAGTGTGCTAGTATGTCAGTAAGAAGTCCAAGTCGAGCGTTGCCGTAGCGAATCCCTCTTGTTTCATAGCCGTCAATCTATGTATAAGCTTATTTTATTCTGTTAAGAAGCAAACAACACTATTTTAGTCGATCCACCTAATCGCGATCCCACATGTATAGAAATTAGAGACTCTCCGAAGATTTGCGAGAAAATCCTCGAAGTCGGAATCCATCTAGTGTCGAGGGTGAGAATTATGATCGCTACACAGTGTTCGGGACGTAACAGACTCTTTTAGCTACAAAAACGAAAACCTAAACTCAACCGTTTCGACTAGTCCTCTAATTCTACCGTCGGATTGGCACAAAACGAATGATAAATTACCACTTACCAGACTCATCAAACTCCCCTTACATCATCGACGCGGTCTATCCCCTAACAATCTACAATGCAATACCAGAAAACGTTATGTCTTTCATAATCCCGGCCTAATATCTTTGTATCGCATCAATCTCCCGCAAAGCGTTCGGCGAGTTAAAAATCAGCATTTCGGGTCGTACGATCGATCTCGATGCTATACCAAGATAGTGGAGAATAGGACCAGACACCAGTGGATTCGAGGGAGAACGCGTGTTCTAGGTGGCGCAGGGATTGACACGTGGGACTGATTTATTCGGAAGGAGCGACCGATGGTATAGCGTCATCCAGGTCGCTCCGGGCATTTTACAACTCGAACGATTTACACGCTCCACGGAGCGGGACTAACGACGGATTAGCATTTTCATCGATGCCCAGCGCTTAGAAACTCATCAGACCGGCATGTAGCCGTAGGTTGCTCCCGTATTTCTTCCGTTTAGTCGCCTCTTCTTCTGCTTCCGTTCTCTGTTTCCGTTCTGTGTTTCCGTTCACCGCTTCCGCTATTCGCCCCTGTCTCGCTGTTATTTACCTCTAGCTCAGGTTACCCTCTTTACCCCATGCGCTTTCCGTACTTCTTTCCAACGGCTGCAGACTTAGCAAAGGCATTTCCGCGATATTAGAAGCTTTTTGGCAGTTGATTAAATTGGAATATCTCGGCAGAAGTATGTTTCCAGAGCGGATATAAGCGTGCACCCTTTATCTTCATCCCCCTTTCTTCGCCTTCCTGCCGTATTTACCTGTGCCTGTTCCTACCTCTTTGTTAAGCTGTTTACTCTTTCATAGCTGATATTGGATTCTTTGCTCCCGTGTTCCCCTTCCCGTGTTCTTCATCACGGATTTTAATCCCTGGTGAAACATTTTGCAGTATTATTAGACCCTTAATCGTCTCGTTTGGAATTGGGGCTTATGAGTTGTAGCAATGTGATCTTTTCGGCTTGCAGCCGAGAGCTGGGATCAGAAGTTCTGGTGAAACTGGAAATTTCATTTGTAAATGAAAATTATAATATTTGGTGACGTGGATTTTGTTACCTTTTTCATTCTTTTCGAGAGCTTTTCTCCTTTTCCTGGATAATTCAGTTTTTCGATAAATTATGTTTTTAGTGAACATCATGGTTATCGCGAAGTGAAATATTTTCAGTCAAATTTTATTTAGTGCCATTTTTGTAAGAGGGAATTTATCTTGTTTTAATAATGAAATTGATAATTTTAATCATTTCCATTTGGAATGGTATGGTATGCAGCAGTTGCTCCCATGTTACATCACCAAAAGATTCCAAAGTGTATTAAATTGCTTTATTCTATTTTATTCTACTCTATTATGTTCCATTATACTTTCAAACGAGCCGATCTTTTATCAGAGCCTTAGTGATATTACACGAATTAGTCTCCTAAATGGTTTCCTCTGTGATTCCTCTTTCTTCTCGATTCCTATTTTTTAAATCACTTTGTGAAATTCGATGTAATAATTCTACTATCATAAAATATACACAACAAATCTGTAAAAATTTCAAATTGGTGTTCTAATGCACTGCTTGCCTACATTTTTAGTCTTAACATAACCTAAACGCAATTATTTAGCTTCCAATTTTAGAATAAAATAAAGAATTAAAGTTAAGCAAGTGTTTAAAAAATTTTTATGATGTATTTAAATAAGTCACCATAATTTGTCAACTATGATACCGTAATAGATATAATTATATATATAGTTAAAATAATATATTAGGACTATTATATAATATAGGTATATTATTGTAACTATAGATATAGTTCTAATTGCAATCTTTGGATAGGTCTATAGAACTATACTGAATTCCATAAGCTTCAAAAGTATATATAACAACTTTTCAAAAACTTTGCAAATAGTAGTTCTAGTACACTGCTTGCCTACATTTTTAGTTTTAACATAACCTAAACGCGATTATTTAGCTTCCAATTTTAGAATAAAATAAAGAATTAAAGTTAAGCAAGTGTTTAAAAAATTTTTATGATGTATTTAATTTGTCAACTATGATACCATAATAGATATAATTATATATATAGTTAAAATAATATATTAGGCCTATTATATAATGTAGGTATATTATTGTAACTATGGATTTAGTTCTAATTGCAACCTTTGGATAGGTCTATGGAACTATATTGAATCCCATAAGCTTCAAAAATTTTGAAATTCGCAGTTTTATTACTACAAACATCGTTATCGTTTACCACTCGCCAGCGATCTTCAGCAACCTTCAAAGCACCAATTTCAAACGCGTTCGCACATTTTTCTCATTCGACTCGCGGTCGAGATAAATGCATTTCCGGATTGCCGTTCGTAGAAGCGTAAAATGACGAGAGCACGTTATCGAGTTCGGAGCGTCTGTCTGAAAAGCAACGGCTAAATTCCGCGGCCGGATCTCCGGCCCGGAACAGATATTTAGCTATTTCACACGTCAGTCACGTTCACGCGCATCGGTAGCGCGAGTTCTCACGGCTGCGAAGTGGCCGCGCATTCGAGGCGTTCCCTCCATTTCAGCCACTTGTCCCATTTCCCTAGGCTGCGACTGCAGCGCCACCGCGACTCGCCGCGCCGCGGGAAACGATCTTATTCGCCGAGACAATCCCGTTCGACGGTCGCGCAGCAGTGCAACATGGGTATACCTAACCTTCCCATCTCCCTAGCCACTTGCTGTGGCTCTCCACCGCTTCGCAGCGCCGACTGCATTTCTTCGTCTCGATCCTCCTGATCCCTGATCGCTTCTCCAACCCCTTTCTCATCCGTTTTCCTCGCGTCTCGTTTCCCGTTACGAAATAGACGGCAGCGCGTGGAACGCAATTAAAAGTTTGTCAGAGAACGGCCGTTGTAGGAACGACGACGACGACAGGATCGATCCCCTTCGAGGGATTCCTTCTCTCGCCAGGCCATCCCATGGGCACAATGCCGGATCGATTTACAAGTGGATCAACCGTTCCGGTGATATCTTCTCGGCCCGTTTAAAAGGGGATTACGCGGCCAATGCATTTTTAATTGCGACGATTATTCGGAATGGCTTTTAGCAGCGGGATACATGCATTATCCCGCAACCCGCCTTTTTCAGTCGAGTTTGCTTTGTGCAGGGCGCGCAAGCGACTGGCCCATACGGCCGCCATTTTTCTCGTTTTAGTCTCCGTTTTGTTTCGCCTGTTATTAAGTTATGGATGATCCGGAGTGCGTGGAGCTGTGGTCGGTGGAATGCGATTGATTCGTAATGGCGGGGGATAGGGACCGTCCGTTTGAGTACAAGGGCTGAATCCATTGAGGCTTTGGTTAGGTGGATGCTTAATAGTCGAATTATTAGGCTGGTCTCTGTGATTAGTTTTGCAGTTGCCTCGTGTGCTATATGTATTATACTACGTTTAAGAGGACAGACCAGTAACGTAACCTTTAAAAAATCTTTCTTTTTATTCTTTATTTTAAAAAATTCTCCACCCTTTGTTACGTTGAGTACAAAAGACTTGGAAATTTCGCATCATCATAGCGCTTTCCGTCTGCCAGTTCGAGCAAAGCTTTTAACAACTAATTTTCTCCTAGAACACCACCTTTGACCATGCTGGACAGTATAACAAAGAAACCAAGGTACCAATCACTGTGAAATTTTTTGAGCATGTGTCCAAAACACGTAGCTCTGACACTCGCCACTGACTGGGATCCTAAAAGTTCGGAAAATTTTTCAGAAAATTGTTTCTTAGGGACAATTTGCCATTTTTTATCATCTTCAACTTCCTGATTTTTCTTTCAACTTGCGTGAAGTTCTAAATTTGTTAACTATGGTTAGTGCGATAGCCACATTGTTTGCCTTTACTCGCCATATTTTTTCATCCTTTGCAGATTTTTTTTCTGCGCTCTATCCTGTCCACCATCAAGATCTGCTACATTTTGCAGATGGTTAATTCAAGATTTTTTTACAGACAATTCTGTTACGATATTTTGCATCTGAATTTTTTTTATTAGTAGTTTAAGATTGAAAGTAAAGTCTGTGAAAAATTTAGACGGCTATCTTCTTTTAATAATTTTCTGTGAATTTTTGAAGACAGGTTGTGATAAAGGTTATGTCATACTGGTCTTAAATAAATAAACTGTCTTATTATATAAATAGAATGTTTTAGGGTATGAAGCTCTCTATGGGCCGAATATATATTTTTCTTGACTATAAGAATTGTATGTAACATAAAATCAACAAATATTTGACCTACGGGAGGTATTGTAAAAATAATTATAAATATATCGAAAGGAAAATCGCGAACTGGAGTGATCAAGACGATAACGTTAAATGCAGTATTTAATAAAATACCCGTACATCAGCGTGTAACTTGAAAGATACAGGGGCCCATAGAGGGTTAAGATATTCGATAATAGAAACCATAGTGTACTTAGTGTAAGTAATAAATAGCGTAACAGCTTCGATGATTATTCTCTCTACTTCAAATCTCTACTTCTCTCTTCCAATCATTTTCTATAAATTTTTAAACAATGGTTATGATGGAGGTTATGTCATACCGGTCTGTCCCTCGTTAGGAGTGAATAATTGTAGCGTTGATGGGGGTTCCTTACAGCCATGATTCTCCTTACATATTTAAATTAGAAAATTTCTTTTAGAGAGAACATTGACAAATAATTCAGAAATAATCTCGATTTTTTACATTTCGCAATATTCGATTTGAAATTCTTAGACGAACTTCGTCGTTACGGTTTCTTTGTATAAAATTTTATTTCGTATCTCTCTTGGAAATGCCGTTATAGGTATTAAATGATTTTAGAATTATTCCGGAATCACGGGAATCACGCGAAATTTCGTTAATTAATTCGCGATCGCTATAAGCCGAAAGACACGTTTCATAAATTAATTTGCTCCGAGTGTAATTGACAATTAATATCCTCTCAAGTGCTTACAAATATGCTAACTGGCGGTAAATGAGAAATTGCATTAGCTTCCATACGAGGCTGCATAATGCGAAAATTTGCATTTATAAATCAACGCACCGTGTTACCCGGCAAGATGGATTTGTAACGAGAAGAATTTCAACATTGAGATACACCGCAGGCTACATAAACGGGTATAAGCATTCTTTAATTGAATTTTAACTGCAACAAATATTACCGTTAATGACTTTAATATTTCTTCACCCTTTCCACGCATTATATTGCATCTGATAAATGGTAAAATTGGTAAAGTAACGGTTTCTTGGAAGAAATTTCTCTTACCATTTATTCCGTATAAATTACGTTAATTAGTTATATATCAGGTAGTAAAAATTTGGTGATGTAATAAAATAAAACAAAAAGCGGAGAAATGCAATGAAGTAATGTATATTGTTTTTTCAAATTCCCTTTATAATTTAAATCGAAATAAATATCGTAGAATGCATAAATAGAAATGTAACTTTCATCCAACGGTATATAAAATTTATAAGAAAAAATAGCCAAAAGGTAATCGTTAGTAATGTTACCATTTTTACGTTACTGGAAGAGTTAATCGATTTGGCGAGTGGAAAAGTAATAAATTTAAATTTTACTAAATTTTACTTAAATTCTGATAAGACGGCACTAAAAAATTCACCGTCATCATTCGTGGCTTGCTAGTGCATTGGAGTTGCATTATTGCAACGATTTGCATTAGAGTACGGAGTTAATCAAAGTGACTCCTGAAATAAATTATTTATTATTCAGTGGCCAAAAATTTTTGTCGTTTAATGGTGTTGATCTTAATTATCAGGGAAAGTTATTATAAATATAAAAAGTTACGACTATACCAGGTGCTTTGACGCATAAATTTAAGATTTTTCAAAAAGTGGAGTTAATCGATTTGTGCAGTGAACGGCTCATATGTTGATTTTATATAGGGTTATCAGATATTACTTGTATATTTAGTTTTTATTTTTCGTACTAATTGTTCTTAAATTTGGAAATAAAAATGTAAAAAATTTTAGCTTCCCCTAAAGAATGTAATAATATTCAGTTTATTATTATTCATTTATTTATTAATTTATTAGTATATAAATATGTACTAAAATATCTTCTTAAAGTACTGAAATTAAAAATTTCTTCTTCTCTTTCTGTTTATATCTATCACAAATTTGTGATTGTGCATTGTATTTAAATCATTTTACTTTTTCACTCTTTTATGTAATTTCAAATTCACCATTGCTACAGAAGCGAAGTACACGAAAATTTATTTTAAATATTATTAAAAATATGATAAATATTTCTGCAAGAAATTAAGCAAATTTAGTTTCCTGTGGAAATTAAAAAGTAAAATTCAAATTGGTTATTTTCCAAGAAAATTATACAAAGTATGTCGTTTTAAAACACACTTAAAATTACCATACGTGAGATATGAATGTTACAGATCAGAAAATAAGTCCCATGAAGCTGCGACTTTCTCTGACGATAATTTTGAAGAGATTCACTTATCACGATTTACTTTCCCCACTTTACATACCACTTTCAGAGGATACACTGTACGCACTCTTTTCCGCCAGCTGCGTGTGTGTGAACATTTTGCAAATATGTAACAGGTTTCGCGTAAAGCAAAAATTTCCCATTAAAGCGTCTTGAGCCCGCGAATTGCGGGCTTACTCGTTTAACGTAGTTGAAACTGCGAAGGATACCAAGGCTGCTTTCATCGACCTTCATAAAAGAGCTTTGCCAACTTTCACCATAAATGATTGGATCGAACCATTAACGTTACTATGCTTTTCTTATTAATAAAAAATGAAAATAAAATTGGAAAAGAGGAACGAAATAAGAGAAAAATATCTAACGCATTTCCTACAGACTATATACTACGACTAACAAAAGCTATAAATTAAAAATAAAAGTCGAAAAATAAGAAAAATGTTTAACTCTACTGTAGATTCTAAATTATAACGAATGAAAGCTATCATGTTTTCTTTTTTCTTTTATTTGAAAGCTAAAAATAGGACGAAAATACGAAAAAAGAAAAGGAAAATTAAAAAATTAAAAGATTTAATAAAAAATAAACAATTTTTGACATTGTTTTAGACAGTAGACAACGACAAGTAAAAATTATTATACCCTCTTCCTGTTATTAAAAATTAATAATAAGAATACATAAAATCAAAGGAAAAATATAAAAAGATAACTATGATTTTGAACTAAATATTACGGCAAATGAAAATTGTTATATCCTCTTTTCCCCTATTTTTTAAATGAAAAATAAGAAACGAGGAGAGGGAAGAAAAGCAAGAAAAATATTTTATACGTGTATTAGTTATCTTATTTATAATTATACTCCGAATATTATACTCCGATCCTTATTACTCGCGAATATTAGTTATACCCCGATTTTTCGTAAAAACTGAAAAATGTGACAGAAAAGGGAAGAAATTGATAGAAATGTGTGTGATTTTAGAAGGTAACTCGCGACGAATGCAAATTAGACAAACTATGAGCGAACGGTATTCTCGTTTCAACGATAACGGAGTTCTTCGAACGTTTCGTGCTCACAATGCCGAATCGATTTAAGTCAGAATCAATTTCCACGATTTCAATTTCCCTCCGCTCGTTAACGAGAGATTACTCCTACGAGCACCTCATTGTGGTAGACGTTGAAAATTGCTTTTGCAGTCGTAATCCGTTAGATCAAATGCTCTGGCTTTCTTTCAGTGCACGCGTACACGTGATGCTTATGATCTGTATCGGGCTGATTAATTCTAAAGAGTTTCGCTTCGAGATAATTTGCATTTCCTTCTGAGATAGGATCAGAGACTATTGACAGTTGTGTCATTTAGAAATTTACGTAATATCAGATATTTACAGAGTATTGTAGTTAGTGGTGGATGAAATATTAATAACAATGAGAACGATTCTTTACTTAATTGCAGAAAATGATGGAACACAGATATTAAAATACTGTATATTATCACTAGATCGTTCTTGCTTGATGACAATTAATCCTTTGCACTCGAGAGGTGACTTTCAGTCTGTGGATTTGGTTTTATTAGTGTAACTGCAAATGTGTGAGGCCGAGTAATGGCACGAATGTGGATATGTATGTTTTTAGAAGTTCGAGTGGAAGATCTAGAATGCGTGGTGTTGTGCAGTTGTTATAGATCAGAGTTGATATGTTATAAGAAAGTTCAATTTGTTAAAAGAAGCGTGAGAGTGAACAATTACGTTATAAGAGGTGTATAATTTATAATTTTTTTAATAAATATACGATTGATATACAACAAACTCACACAGTCACCATTTCATAAAATTTGGAAGGTCGATATTAATTAATATATCAAATTTAATGTAACAGTGTGCGAGGTATCGAAATCAAATAATTCTACAATTCTATTATTATACAATTCTTTATTTACTGCTCAGAAAAGTATCGTCAGCTTTTTAGTAGATAATCTTTGAATTTCTACTCTTCTCTAGCCAAAAAATCGTCGAGTGCAAAGGGTGAACACTAGAACTACCGATCTTTAATAGGTACCTAACTATAACGTGCACAGATTATAGTAATTTCAGCGATACGATGAATATGAGTGAATATATCGATTACAGTTCTTTCTTAATATGAGTTGATACTAATTTTATTCTTAATGTGTTCGTTGATTGCAAAATGAAAAATTCTGGGACCAGTCATTTTCACTGGGTTGGTACTCCTAGTGTTAATGACGGACCATTCTCGGTGAATATTCAAAGTCGATTTTCTCGAAGATGACGATTCGAATGAAAAAATTTTATTATTTATTTTCGATTTGTTCTTTCATGTAGAATTACCCCCTCTTCGATTGTACCACCGATACTCATATATTAATGGTCTATTAATATAAACCATAGCTAAGTGCACGCAGACTTGGTGAATATTCAAAGTCGATTTTCTCGAAAACGAAGCTTCGAATCAAAAAATTTTATTCTATTTTTTCCATTCCTTTTTTCACGTAGAATCAGTCTTCGTCGGTTGTACTACGAATTCCTGCACACTCTGTATAGTATATACAAATATAACGATACATTTCCAGTACTAGTATAAGAATGGGTTAAACTGTAAATGAATAAATTATTTAATCCAAGGTACAGGTATTACGAGGAATGAGGTAGCTCGTTTTTCTGAGCCATTATCTAATATTCTGTGCATCCTGTGTGAACTATTCGTTGAACAATTAAAATTCAAGGAAGTAATTGCGAACTTAATTACAGAATCTGAAATAATTTCGTACTTTCTCTAAATCGTGTGGTATTCTCAAAAAGGAGATTCTAACCTTAAAAAAGAAGGTGATACCATCTCTTCGAGGTTGCATCACCGTTGCTGGAGCACCCTATATATAGAAACTGAATAATTAATTTTTGTTCTGAAATAAATAACATAAATAAATTGAGAATTATTTTAGAATATTCGAAATATTAATTAACCTTCTTAGTATACGTACATAGACCATAATCTTTCATGTATAACTGTTATTAAATATAAATATCTAAGAATCTACTAAAATTAGTACAATTTTAAACATATTCTCTATTTTCATTTTTAATTAGTATTATTCTGAACATATTCTCTATTTTCATTTTTAATTAGTATAATTTTGAATATATTCTCTATTCTCATTTTTATCTATTCTCTATTTAATAGACTCTAAAATAAAGATCACTGATGGATATACAAATAAATTGAGAATTATTTTAGAATATTCGAAATATTAATTAACCTCCTTAGTATACGTACATAGACCATAATCTTTCGTGTATAACTGTTATTAAATATAAATATCTAAGAATCTACTAAAATTAGTACAATTTTAAACATATTCTCTATTTTCATTTTTAATTAGTATAATTTTGAATATATTCTCTATTCTCATTTTTATCTATTCACTGATGGATATACAAATAAATTGAGAATTATTTTAGAATATTCGAAATATTAATTAACCTCCTTAATATACATTCATAGATCATAATCTTTCATGTTTAACTGTTATTAAATGTAGATATCTAAGAATCTACTAAAATTAGTACAATTTTAAACATATTCTCTATGTTCAATTTTAATTAGTATTATTTTGAGCATATTCTCTATTTTCATTTTCAATTAGTATAATTTTGAACATATTCTCTATTCCCATTTTTATCTATTCTCTATTTAATTTCTATTGTATTTCTTTTCTGCCTATTTTTATTCAATTCGTATCTGGTATGTAACAAGGTAATCATTTTACACGGCGCGTATAAAAATGAACGTATTACCTATATTATCCGGTTCCGCCATAAATCATACGTGGATCACGAACCTCTATAGCTAAACTTAGGTTACGAAACGCTATTAATAATGTTTATGCCCGCAACTTACTTAGATCAACAAGTAAGATTATTGGCTTTTCCCAATATTCTTGCTGGCCATCGAGGAAAAAGTACGCGTTTTAAACGAGAAAAATCGAACTACCGTTTGAAACAACTTTCACGCCTGCTAATTTATTACCCTTGCAAGTTTCACCGTCTCGCCTATTCTCTACACCTTGGCAGGCAAAAATGAAGTTACGTTTTCGTGAACCGTGAATTATAAAACGATCTTGTTTTTATCGTCTCGATCTACATTTTTGATAAATCGTTGTAGCTACTTGCAATTAAGACCCCTTCAGATAAGTCTGGTAAATGGCCGAAAGTCATAAATATCATTGCAAAGAGGACATTAGGTTCGAGGCTTTTATGTGTGGGTATTTTTGAAAGTCAAAATATACAGCAAATTAAAATTTGTTTGGGAAATATTAAATATTCTTAAATCTAAATTCTTTATAAATTTGCATATAAATATGTTTAAAATTTCTGTAAAATGCTAAAGTTAAATTAAAATTTTTCGTGAATATGAAATTATTGTTTGATAATTTTTAAATTTAATTTATGAATATAAGTTATAAGAAAATTTTGCATATATTCCGTTTTTAAACACGAATAATAGTTCGGAGAGACGAGAAGTTGGAAACTTGGATGGATCCCATGGACCAATTTACGATGGTTTCAAGATCAAGTCCGAGTTGATAATGTGAATCCTGATAAGGCTTTCGATAGGACGTTGATTGGATATGTATGGGAATTTAAAATTCTAATGGGAAAAATTTAAAATTCTGATAAGGAAATCAGTGAAACTTTGAGAGACAGTCGACCAGTCAAGTAATTGGTAATTACACATCGATGGTAGCAAATTAGGGATCAACGAATCCAATTATCTCAAGATTTCAGTAGCTATTAACTAATAAATATTTTAAATAAACTGTTATAATTATAAAATATTCCATTTAAAACTCTGCATGAAAGTTTGAAGATCCGAATGAATATCCTAATAATTCAAAGATTAACCATAGTTTGCATTCTCTTCTGCAATTTTTATCTGTTTATTTGAAAACCGGGTACAATAAAGTAACAGCACAGATCCAAAATATAGATCACCAAGATTCTGCACTATTTACTGAGAATAAAAAGATTTTTTAAATATTTTTGTGTACTAAATCTCCATATAGCAACATTTAGGGGATAAATAAATAAATATAATAAGAAATACCTAAAATTCATCTGTCTTAAATTTATCTTAAAGAAAGATAAATAATTTCTTTTAATTTATTAATTTATCTTAAATCAGATACTAATTTATTTTAAAAATACATAAATAAATAAATAAATAAAATACCTATTTCTATTATATAATGAATATCTTTCATGATATTTCAAAGATAATCATTTTTCCTAATATTTTTATCAATTACTATATAGATCACCTAGATTCTACAATATTTACTGAGAATAAAACGATTCTTTAAACATTTTCGTGTACTAAATCCGTATCTAGCAACATTTATGGGATAAGTAAATAAATATAATAAAAGGATACCTAAAATTTATCTATCTTAAATTTATCTTAAAGAAAGATAAATAATTTATTTTAATTTATTAATTTATCTTAAATTAGACACTAATTTATTTTAAAAATAGATAAATAAATAAATAAAAAATACCTATTTCTGTTATATCTACCAAGATATCCCAAAGATAATATTTTTTCCCAATATTTTTATCAATTATACTCAATACTAACCTCTTCGTATAAAATCAAATTTCATTTGTAACATGATTTTTCCCCAGGATATACCACTTTGAAATATCTCAAGAAACATTGAAAACCATGGGGTGTGCTATCATTTTGTTCAAACTCGTTTTAACACTTTGACTACCACGTTGGTCATATATGACCAGCCACGGCTTCTCCTGTGGCGCTGTGATGGTCATTTGCGATCGGTGCGCTTGAACTAGTAAAACTACAGTTGTAAAAATTGAATGAAAATTGACATTTAGTGCATTTCGAATATAACCACTTGTTAATCCTTGGAATGTCGTTCCGGTATTTCGTTCATCCCTTTGTTTAGAATAGACTGTGCGAAGGCTCTGAAGTTTTACGAGTACCAGTGACGCGGCCCTAGGACCGCAGTGTTCCAAGTCTAGTAGAAGGCTGTTTATATCCTTACTGTCAGCGCCCCTTGATTTCTTTAGCACCTAAGCCACCACTTAGGTGAATCGTAACAAACAACTATATATCACTCTTCAAGACGACAAATACAAGGACCTAGATTATTTAAACAACCACCACCACCCAAAGACGCTGAAACTAGGATACACCCCCAATAGTAATAGCAATTAATCGGCAGAGAGATCAGGATTATACAACCACCGAGAGAGTCAGTACCAGTCAGTCAGTCAATATCCTTCGAACAGATCAGAAGAGTTATCCGAAACTACTACCTAAAATACAGTCCACTAACCACAACGTTCCTCAATGAAATTTGGTCCTTCATTAACACGTTGAGTGCTACGTCAATCCCTAGGGACTGACAGTAGACTTTTCGTTTGGACGGTGTGGATTCTAGGGACTGACAGCGAATTTTTCGTTTGATCATCATCGATGCGTAAGACTGGCATTGTCAAGAGTTAAATTATCAATGACAATTAATATATCGTAAAAATTTTATTCCCTCTGCTAAACTAAATCTTTACACTTCCGTGGCTTTTTTCGACTGATCGTTTCTCGGTGATCGCCTTTTTTCCTTTCTGGCATTCCCCACCCCATTATCTCCTGTTTATAATTTGTATATTTGTGCATTGGCTGTACCATTCTCACAACTATTGTTTCTTAAGCATTCTGGCGCCAAGCGCTGCTTTGCCGTACCTGGTCCATTTTTGGATATAGCGGCAGATGGTGGGTGCGAATTAATTTCCTCATCATACCAAGAAAATGAACAGGTCCAACAAGCGGAGGAAGTCAACCCGCGCAGGACCCTAGTAGGCTTAGGAGTGGGCCACTTCGGGTCTGGCATGGATATGAGATCCAACCGAAGGTCTCCATGGCCCGTTGTACCATTCTCACAGTCCAAACGACAAAGTGAAACAAAGTAATCTGCTCATACTCTTCGGTATACTTGAGCGCTCGGCATCAAGTGCTCACTAGCTGCCGCCTGAGCGGAAAGTATAGCAAAATCGGCGCCGCACTCAACGTGCTAACCGTCGCCAACTGAGGACAACCTATTTGACGATACACACCACTAATTAGAAGATACTTTGAAATAAAAAGTGTGCCATTGAACAATTAAAAATGTTGATTAGAACATTAATCAGAAAAATATTAGAACAAATCTTGCATCTAGTGGTACACTCTCGTAGCATCCTAAAGGAAACATGCGATGTCAAAGGGTTAAACTCGAAATTCTCCCAAGTTTCACCTTTGTCCGAACATTTTAAAGCTCATCCCAACTGAATTCCCCGAAAATTCAAGAAAACTATCGATAAAATCGAATGGACTGAATTCCATCCGTCTCTGATGGACACCTCTGCGTTCCACCGTGTATACATGGGATCAGCGTTTGGTCCATCAGCAACGGCGCGCCATGGAAAGGCTGCTCGATGCAAGAAAGCAATTTCTGGGCATGCAGCCGGAGATAGATACCGGCTGGCGAAGATCGTTTCGGAATTCCGGGCGTTCCCGATGCGCCGGCGTAACGATTGCAAATGTAATCGATACGAATCGATCTGCTCGGCTCGAATCGAGGACAAAGGCGTAGCCGAATGATCACGTGGGTGTGTGCATGTGTCGCTGCTGCAAGAGGACGGCGGGTCGTACTTTTTGCTCGGTCCAGAGGACGACGTGGAACAGGGAGTTCGCGTACCTGTTCGTACCTGGGGACTCATTCTCCTGTTGATGCGGGTTTATACCCGAACGAACGTTCTCGTGCAACCCTCCCTCGTTCCACACGGAAACCATGCATCAGGATTCGCAGCGTCCCAGGAAGAGCTTCGTGAAAATTTCGTCGCGACGAATGTTCTCGCTATCGATTTTATTCGAGAAATTAATTTTTTAATTAAATTCCAATCAAATCGTCCGAGCAATCTTTCTTTTATTTTTGAATTTCGATTTATGTCGTTTGAGATCGTGCATTAGGATTGTGTTTTACGTAATACAGAGATTGTGTATTACGAATAGCAAAGAATTGAAATGGATATTAACCATTTGCACTCAACAGGCGCTCTTCAGTCGCCATTTGATAAAATTTCGAAGATCGATACTAATCAATATGTTAAATTTAACAATTACAAGGAGAGTGCAAGTCCTTCGGGTCATCGATTTAATTGAAACTTTGTAGATTTGTAGATTTCGTCATGCAGTTCAAGAATATATCTCATTATAGCCGTCATTACTCAATAGTTTTTCAGATATTTACGATTACTTTAGATATTGCTTCAGAAATATTTCTTCTGTTGGAACCCAATTGTAAGAAAATTATGATTGGTATCTGTAATTTCAATTTTATGTTTAATTTTAAGACTACGATTAACGAGAGGTAGGGAAAAGTATAGGTACAAGTTGGGAAACGATTCTAAATTTTTGGTTGCTAGGAGTATTTTCTGTTTCATAGTTTCTCGTAAACGATCGTGTGTTGTTAAGCTATTATTGTTGGATTCGATGACTCAAGTCCGTGTTAAGGTGGAATTTTTGAAATAATCTTTTGATCATCTGCATTCTCGCTTTTATGGCTGGCAGCTCAAGTTTCGAAAGTGGAATTCTGTGTTCCAGGTATGTTAAAAATACCAATGTATATTAGAATATTAATACTATACGGATAGTTAAGAATTTATATTTGTTCGTATTACAATCTTAAATTATTAAATATCGATTTTGATATTTAATTTTTATTGAATAAATTGTATGAGTGAAAAATTTAGAAATAAATTTCAATCCTTCTGAAGCAATATTTCCAAATATTTGTAACATATTCACTGCAGATTTATGAAATATTTTTTTTCAAATGACATTTCGAAATGTTTCCAAAAATTGAATTTGCTCGTGTAAAAATTTGTCAAAATTGCTTAGAACGTAGAAAATAGTTTTGAACAATTTCTGATGAATCAGAAACGATTTCTTCGATCATTATTAATGATACTACTAAATAATAATAATTAACGTAATACAGGTAACCCTCCTATAACACGGTAGATAGGTTCCTAGAAAATGGCGTGTTGTGTGAAACCGTGCTGTATGAGATCCAGGGCCAGCACAAAAGGGTTACGTTTCGAAAACTTACTAAAAACAAATTCTTTTTTAATTCTACATAAACAACTTAATTTTTATTAAAAATATAAACGTAAGAAAAGCAGAAATATCATTTTAATTTAACGCAACTTTAATTTAATAAATTTCTTTGTCGTCACTGCTCGTGTAGAAGTACAGTGTTGTACAAAGGTTTTTGCAATTTTCTTATCGTGTTAGAGCGAAACCGTGTTATAGGTAGGTTCCCGCAATTTATGAATCATGCTATAGCGAAGCCGTGTTGTAGGAGGGCTACCTGTACTACAATTACCTTTCAATAAATCTGAATAAATGTAAATCTCACTCCTACCAAATACATCAGCATATTTACTTCAACTGTAAAATCCGAAAATACCGAAACGAATCGTTCCAATTTGTAATTGGTTCGATAATAGCAGCGCTAAACAAAGGTAAATAAAATTCGCGTTGTTAAACAAAGGCGAAACACGCTCACACGGACCCCCTTACCTCGACACAGAGCGGCAAGCGTACCCTGTACAGAGCGCCACCTGGCTCCTTATAATTAACTCAATCTACCTAGCAAGCGTGGAACACTGATTCTTAGACCCTCGATCGGCCGACACCTGAGAAAGCCACGAAAGAATGGGCTAGCACGATTTCCTCAATTAAGCGAAACAACCCATACGCCCCTGCACAAGGAATACGAGCATACCGAGACGTCTGCTCCTTTCCCTCTCACGTCGCAGAAATCCGGCACGAATTCTATCCGGGCGTCCCTGTACCTGTTCCAAACCCACGCCCAGGGGGTCCCGTGGGTCCCCTTGAATCCAGTAATAATTCCCGGGCCGGCGGGCCGTGAACGCATTCTGCTTGCATTACGTGTCTGCATTCCACGTGGCCTTTGGCCCCACCCCGGCGCGGGGCCTCAGGGATCGTTAAGGTAGCACCTTAACGGCCCTTTTACGAAAAGACGCCCGAGGTGGTGTTCCCGCGGCCTCGGCGTCCCTCATTATTATTCACCCCGCGTCCACCGATCGTGTCTCTTTGTGTGCTTCTCGCCGACCATGTGTGCGAGTACGCGTTTTACCTGCGTCTGCGGACAGACCACGGTGTGCTCGCGGTCCTCGTCGTTACTTCAGACCCTCCTGCGCTGTGGCGAACGTTCGTTCTTGTTAATTCGCGCGAAAATTCAATCAGCCTCTACCCCGAGCCGCCACCGGACCAACTGAGACCGCTGCGGCGGCGCCACCGTCGCTGCGCCGAGTTATGCGCTTACGAGTTTATTCTTTTTCGCTGGTTAGGTTATCCCCTCGCGTGTTCCAGCTGGGTTTAGATTAGATAAGGTGTTTAGTTCGCGCTGTGGTTCTTTATTCCAGTTACGCCGTGCATTGGTGTTTCTTCACGGTACCAAATGAATGTATTAGATAGGAAGGTATGATCAAACGAATGCTGAAGTTGATTGGCCTGATTTATGAAGCGTATGGCGTAGTATGAATTCGCATGAGGGGCAATTTGATTAGGATTTTTGAAATTGATGGAAATTGACACAGGTATTTTGGAAATTGGTAGTTAAACTCGTTTCGTGACTTGGTTTCAGCAGAGGTTAGGAAATTATAGGTTAGGTTGTCGTCCACGTGCTTCTTCCATTTGCTGTGTCAAAATTTAACTTATGCATACTTAAATGGGTATTTTTTGAATACTATGCATTTTTGAACACGATATTTGGTAAATGTTAACAAAAATTGTAAATATATTAATCCATTCGAGACCGATTGCACACCGTGTGTACAATAATAATAATGAGCGTTTATCAGTTATTCTGTGTAAAGTAGTCGTCGAGATAATACTTTTTTGGAATTAATAGTATTTGTAAAGTATAGAAAAACAAAGTTTGGCATTAGTTTTGTTGCGTACCAAAAAAAAAAGAGAAAAATAAAACATTTTGCTTGAATTTTCGAAATCTACATTTTTAGAAAATATCAATGCAGGAACCCATATATCTAATTCCATTTTTCAAATATATCACTAACAGCAATAGTATCATTTTCTAAAAATTTATTTTTCGTTTATATTATTTTCTTCATTATTTATCTTATTTTTTCGACTTCTTACTATTTCTTAAAAATTTTCTTTGCATTATATTCTGTCCTTCATTATTGAAAGCAAAATAACGATTTTATATTATCTAACTATTTGTAAAATAAATGTTTATCAATTTTAATGATGTATTTTTATTTTACCTTTCATTGCACACGTGGTGTGCAATCATCTTATTTATGCGAATTCACTTACGAATTGGGTGATTTCCATAGTAAACAAGTTTTTTTTATTAAAAATGAACAATATAAAGAAAAAAAAAAAATTTCGCTCCTAGGGACCGTGTTCGAAAAAAATTGCCGTCTCGAATGGGTTAAACAATTTACAGCAGTAGGAAAATAATATTTAACGATTAATATACTATATTTTTGCTATATATTCTCACGGTGCATTATTGCAAAATAAAGTAACGATAAAATTTATACACGGTAATGAGAGAATTATATCATATTAGCATGATGCATAAAATTTCATTATTAAAATGTAACTGGACTGTCCTTCGTTTATGATAAGTTAGGTTATGGTCGATTCAATGTTTTGGAACGAAAGGAAAACGTAATACCCGATGTTAATGGGATAGTGTGCGATAATAAGCACGTGAAATAATGGTCAGGTGGTATAGATATGGAGATAATGTAGCTTTCGAGACACATGGCGTTACGGAAGGTTAATTTTTATTTTCACGCCATCCTATGCATTATTCGATTTTTATTTCTCCCGTTTAAAGGGTAATTTCTTGGCTAGTAACTCCTTTAATCGAGGAAATGAAAATTAATTACCGCGAATGTGTTTTAATCGTAGGGAGTAATGGAAACTGTAATATATAGTATAATATGCTTCGAATAGTAACTATAGCGATATATCAACCCCTCTGACACGGGGGATACGATTATCGTATGTAGTTATATGTCCTATTTCGAATTAATGAATTTTTATTTTTATATTAATGTTGTTCTGTGTATGAAGATTATATTATAATATATTAATACATATTAATAATTATATTTTATCCACGCATTGACTTGCAAAATACAGATCACAGATTCCTGGGTGCATAAACTATTACGATAAAATAATCAATTATTCGAGATAATTTGAGAACTAAGTTAATTCGTCTTTATCTTTATAGTATTTTGATTTTCTTTCTTAAAATTGTTAATTACGATCATTGCCTAATTCTTGGTCACCTAAGATACAATTACAGTTTTCTTATTTAAAAAGTTTTCTTGTTTCGAGGATGAATAAAAGAGTACGAATTATATAATTATAATATTCCTATGTATTTTTTCATAATTAGAGAAAATATAATAATACAATATAATGATCGAGTTGGTAAGAATTTGGCAATAGGATTCATTCATTAAATAAACAGATTAATCAGCAGATCTTTTATCTTTGCATTCTTAGTTACATTTGTGTATGCTTGATGTATTTTTGGCTATTACAAATAATATTCAATCTGTATAAAATGATTAAAAGGATAGTCAGATATTCAGATTAGATAATTCAATGAGAGAAAGAAAACCTGGTTAACAAAATTTATTTGAAATAGGCAAAGTATAATTATTAGAAAAATTCATAAAAATGAACATAATATATTATGAATAAATATTTTATATTTCGTATAAAATATTATATTTTAGAATTCATAAATATTATATTTATAATTTAATTTATTTAATA
>NW_016910610.1:402169-456632 GCF_001483705.2 Eufriesea mexicana
ATATAAAATATAATATTTTATAATTCATAAAATAAAGGTAACAAAAGTATTAACCTAATGATATCATATTACAGCTGGAAAATATAATTAAAGAAGAATAAGAAAATAAAGCAGTATAATGAGCAGTAGCTATAGCTCATACACCTAGATTCTTATCTCTGAGAAGTTTACACTATAATACGAAGACTGTTTCCTTATGAAATACATGATCTGATTTTTCTTCTTATCTTTACTCGTTCATTGTTGTACCTGCCATTAATGTTTACGATAGGGAATGTTTATCACATTTTAGATCAGATCTATCCCGTGTAAATAGCTCTATTAAACGAATTATCACATGCAGGTTATCACAATGGCTCGATGATTAATACACCTCGTGTACCTGTGTTGAGAAAATATGTTGCACACGTTTCTCTGACCCGATGATATTGCATGTAGCGTGTTTGCAAATGAACCATAAGCCGCCATTTTTTGAGTTACATTTTTGACGCGACAAAACAGGAACAATTAGTATGCGTAAATTACGTATAATGTAACAATTATATTCGATAATTTCATGCATAACTGGAACATTTATAATGGTGGTTTCATTCATTAGAGGTACTTAGACATGGAAAATATTAAGTATTTCTCATAGATTAAGGGTAAAGTAATTGCACGTAATTAACGTTGAATGCTACATCAAATTTTTTAGCACATACAAGTGTGTAAAGTCACGCATTGTCTTAACGAAATTAGTCGGTGCTATTTCTTTCTAATTTTTGTTCATTATGTTGCCAGGCTTAGAATTATGATCCTATGATACGATCCTAAATACAGTATACATAGATAATAACGATTGTAACATGAAGATTAATTTTTGGAATTGAAAGTAGCTACGTACTTACTGACAAAAGTCAGGAAACAAAGCAATCATTTTCAAATTTTTGTACACTCTTTATTTTCTGAGATATATGTAATGAAATTAAAAACTGGATGATGCTATCAATATCTTACTAAGTTTTTAAATATTTCCTGTAAAATCTTGTTTCAATTTTAATTCATGTATTTCATAAGCCAAAGAATATACAAAAATTCGAAAATTATTACCTTGTTCTCTAACTTCTGCAAGTAAATGTGTATCTTAAGTGCCCCCAAAAACAAAAAGAGTTTGAAATTGGTCATTTTGACTTAATAATTGTGCCAAATTTTATATTCTATTGATACACTTTGAAATTATAGTTTGTAGATTACGTAATCAATTTATGGAAGGATGTATATAAATTTCATTATAAATTAATAATTCATTTTAACACAAAATTAATACAAATTTCTTCATATTTGTTCACTGCACAAATCGATTAACTCCACTTTTTGAAAAATCTTAAATTTAAGTGTCAAAGCACTTGGTATAGTCGTAACTTTTTATATTTATAATAACTTTCCCCGATAATTAAGATTAACACCATTAAACGACAAAAATTTTTTGGCCACTGAATAATAAATAATTTATTTCAGAGCTCACTTTGATTAACTCCGTACTCTAATGCAAATCGTTGCAATAATGCAACTCAAATGCACTAGCAAGCCACGAATGATAACGGTGAATTTATTAGCGCCGTCTTATCAGAATTTAAGTAAAATTTAGTAAAATTTAAATTTATTACTTTTTCACTTGCCAAATCGATTAACTCTTCCAGTAACATAAAAATGGTAACATTACTAACGATTACCTTTTGGCTATTTTTTCTTATAAATTTTATATACCGTTAGATGAAAGTTACATTTGTATTTATGCATTCTACGATATTTATTTCGATTTAAATTATAAAGGGAATTTTAAAAAACAATATACATTATTTCATTGCATTTCTCCACTTTTTGTTTTATGGAGTTAATCAATTTGTGCAGTGAATGACTCATATATGATTTAAAATATTATTATATTGACATATTTGACATATTTCTGAGATTGTCTAATACAAAACCAAAATACAACAGAAAGTTATATATCATTGTATGTCTTATGTATGTCTATATGTATGGAAGTTGTAAATTCTGAAGATCCTCTACATAATTGCACACCTGTTTGAGAACTTATCTCTCTCTCTCTCTCTCTTCCCTCCTCTTTGTTTGTTTCTTGCATGGCATGAAACAGTCGTTGTTGATTCGCATGAAAATTCAATCAGCCTAAGAAAATATTTGAAACGCAATTCTCCAATAATGTTTCATTAGATTTAGTTTACTCGTTGTTGGAATATAGGAGATTGCTTTTCGCATGATTTCGGATGTGGTAGCTATCTAAATATTGCTGTATAAATTATTAGAAATGTGGTAAACGCCATTTTCTCGAAATCGTGATTTTTAGGATGGTCCTTACGATTTTATTTATTCAATTTTATTGTACTTTATAATTTTTATTATATGTTTCATGATAT
The DNA here is from genome assembly GCF_001483705.2 of Eufriesea mexicana. Taxonomy (NCBI): domain Eukaryota; kingdom Metazoa; phylum Arthropoda; class Insecta; order Hymenoptera; family Apidae; genus Eufriesea; species Eufriesea mexicana. The sequence continues at coordinate 404,587 of NW_016910610.1, forward strand.
TTAATTTCACATTGCGCTCTACGAATCAAAAGTTTGGAATCTTTGCGTGTTTCGTGAAATTAAAAAATAAATAAAAAGGGAAGAAGAATGTTAAGTTAGAAAATGTTAACTAAGAATTTCAGTACAAGTCTCTTAGAGGACTCCTTAGTTTCTTATTATTTAATTTTATATTGACACTGAAATTAACAGAAAATTCGTTATGGATAGAAATAATTTTGTAAATAAAATTATTATAAATTCCTACATCTTATAATGAATTAAATTACACATATTTCTCTTCATTCGTATTTTCTTTTAATACATATTGCATTTTATACTTCGTTATTATCAATAACATTATTCCTCATGAAATGTAATATAATTACAGAAAAAATTATAATGGAAGGTTGAAATGGTTGAAAATTTAATATGCAATAATTTAATAATAAAAATTTAATATATGCAAGCCTGTACCTTAAAATAACAGTTATAAATCAACTTCAGCTTTTCCTATAATTATAAGTTGATTTAATCATATTGGAAATTAATAAATGTGATAGCTTTCTTTAAAACGATTGGAAGTATAATTCCTTGATTAATAGAGCGATATGTAAACCGATGAGAAAAGATATTATTATGATAAAACTTTTATAGCTTGACTCGGTGTTATATCTATAGATAACGTTTTTGCCTATTTTGAACGATCGTTATGCTTCCCATTGAATGATTTTATTATCAAGCCGAATTGTCATTGTCGATATCACCGCGGGAACATTTCGACTTATCTTTATCTGTCTAAATATGATTTGGTTATCTAAGCTAATATAACTGATGAACAGAATTGAAATGACATTGAATGCTAGTTTTCAAGGCGAGTCTATGAAATCCTATAGTAGATCGTTGCATCAAATTATCGATGCAAAAATATGAAAAAGTAATTATATTATATATACTTTTGAAATATTAATAAAAATAATGAGATAATGTGTAAAACTTTTCCATTCATCGAAAAACAATGCAATTAACTATTCTTCTTTTCTTGGTGGATGAAATTTTTCAATATGACTATAATACAAAATGATAATTATGATAATTAATATTGGTTTATCATATTGGGTGTCCGAAAATTTACGTTAGAAGTAATTCTGATAGAAAACACAGTTTTTAATTAAAAATTGTAAATATTAATTGTAAATATAAAAATTGTAATTGCTCAACGACGAAGACGCGTTCTTCCTTCGTGTAGCCCTCCATTTTTAATAACCCTGAAGTGTCAGCTGTCACGCCGTCTTTTTCTTTTAGTTGGCAACACTTGACCACATAAGTAGCGCAAGACTCAAACCTTGCGTGAATTTTGGGACATCCAATATTATTATTTATAATGACAAAACTGTAGTTTATATATAGTATCACTTTCTTCAGGTACCTTCGTTGTTGAGCAATATTTACAATTTGTAATTAAAAATCTTTGTTTCATATCAAAATTATTTCTTGCGCGAATTTTGGGACCCCCTATATATTTATCGAAAATAATGGATTAGCATAGTATTCCATAACACAATAGCTGTTTTTAAATTTTCAAAAATTAAGGGAGTGTATGGATTAATCTAAAAATCTTTATATTTTAGATTAACCCTTTGCACTCGAGAGGCGCCTCTCAGTCGCCATTTAATCAGATTCTAAAGATGGATGTTAATTAATATATCAAATTTACAGTTACCCAACGATTCGTGGAATATCGAAGATGGACTGTTGGTCCACCAATAGTGAAATTATTTATTACCGGTAACGAACCTTTTCACGAACGTTTCCTCTATTCTACTTTTTAAAAATTCTTCTTTGAACCCTCATCGCCAATTTTCTGCAATTCGTTTGCAAGCACTTGTCAACATTCCCCCAGCTTCTCATCGGATGCGTAGAAATAATTTTCCGAAATGGCAGTTTCGTTTCAACTTATTTACGATTTTTCGAACATCAATCGCTCGGTTTGTTAGTGGTGGATGAAATTTAATAACAACGAGAACAATTCTTTATTCAATTAGAAAGATTATAAAACACAAATATAACGTTGAAATATAATTAATTTCTCACAATTACTCTATCACAGGACTTCTCGCTATTATAACTCAATTGCAACTAACGTTTCCGAAATCTACTGTACATGAATTTAAAATTCGTCATCATTTTTATTTATTATGAATAATAATTGATATACACACACATATCTCATTGTATTCGAATATATATATATAAGTAAATACAAATGCATAACTATGTATATAATTAATATTATTATTATAAGAAATGCATTACTATCACCATGACATATGAATATATATTTATTTATTTATTTATAACTTATGCTGATATTGGAAGAAAAGATAATTCTTCTAGTCAAGCTTAAACTTAAAATTATGCAGCACATTGTGGTTAATGGTAGATAAAATATTAATAACAATAAGAACAATTCTTTATTAAATTACAGAAATGATCAAACATAAATATTAAGTTTAAATATAATTAATTTATCACAACTCTATTGCAACTGACCTATACCAAATCACTCTCGTTTTTTTTCTTCTTTCATATATTGCATTAACATACACAATTCGCACACACCTCGATCATTACACGCATACTCATTCGTCATAATAACCTGAATTCATTACATATTGGAATCCCATGCATACTTGTTCCACTCATCCCAACACATATATACTTAAAAATCTATGTAACCACTAGCACACGATTCGCGCATTATTTCGCACGCAATTGCCCATGCGAGTGGAACGATGCATCGCGAGCGAAAAGATTCAGCCCGTCGCTGCGGTGCAACCCCTTAAATCACAGCCCCGAGAGGGCAAGAACGTCTCGTTTGATTTCGAGCCAGAGAGCATAGCGACCAATCGATTCCGAAAGCCGGTTATTATTCCGCGAACCTTTAATCTTTTTTTCTCCCCTCTCTGTCTCTCTTGCTCTCCCCGTCTCTCTTCTTTTTTCATCCGATGCTTCCAGCGAGAAATTATCTTTGATTGCAACAACAGTTATTCAACGATCGATTGCCGCCTCGAACGGCGTACAAAGCATTGTTATGTAGGAACGGCATCGCCTATAGACCTCATTTCCTGTACTCTCGATCGCGCCCTGTGACTTCTATAGGCGCTTTTCTCAAGCGTTCCGGTAATTGGACGAGCGAAAAAGGAGCCATTGTCTCTCTTCATCCACGGTTGCAGCAAAGGAATCATAATCCCTCGTTATTATTCCTAGTGTTTCTCCTTCGTCCCCTCGCCACTGTGGGTCTTCCTTCTTCTTTCCTCGGCTGCTCTTATCTCCATACAATGCGAAAGTCCTCCGCTCTCCCGTTGCTCTTCCGTTCCTTCCCCTTGACGTAGTCCGAGATTTTTGCTTGCTCTTCTCCTTCTCCTTCGTCTCCTTCGTCTTCTACACCTTCGTCGTCGTCGATGACTCCAGTCGAGTCGACGCGATGCACAGTGGGAAATTTTTGGCCGAAAGGGTAGCCAAAATAATTGAAGACATCTTTTGATTTCTATAAAAATTGGTATCTCTGGATCATAGGGGTTGCTGGTTACGAGATTGAAGTAAAAAGTGAGAAAGGAAAAGAAATAATGTTATAGAGTATATTGTATATGCGTAGCTCTCAGCTTGGAATCGTTTCCCAAAAATTGTTCTTTGGGAAACGATACCAATTACCAGGTCTCACCACGTGGAGGTGGCTACGCATCGAGACCCGACATGCGCCCTAGTGGCGCAGCCTGCTGGCGCTACCTGTATCAAAGGTACCCTAATCTGACTTGGAGCGAATTAAGTTAAAATGACTCTACTGACACTTTATTATATTTCGTGTCTTACAAAAGGGGTTTCGGTTCGGTATACTGAAACTCTACTGTCGCAACGCTAAGATATTTTCAAGTTCCCATAAAAATAGGGAATGAAATATCAAACACGCGAGCAAATAGAAAATCGCGACGCGCCCGAACGAGATCGCGATTATTCGAAAGACCGACTAGCCTAGGCGATGTACTCCCGTGTACAGAGATAACTTCATACCTCGGCACCCTCCCGATCGGGCCTAGCTCAATTCCAGTCACTGTCGCACTCGCCAAGACTTACACGTGGACCAAGGATAGTCCCTGAACCAATGAAACTTCTAGTGTCAACGCGAGGGCCCTGCTGGGCGGTTGCCGGCCAAGACAGACACTTCGCATCCCAGCCACACGGGGTAGAACTTAATCATCCCTGTGGTCTAACCGTAGATGGTACTAGTCCGTCAGCCAGCATGTGCCCGAGCCCCAGTCGCGTACGACTTAGGCAGCGGACCGCCCCGTCGAGGTCAGAAGACGCACTGATCCGAGGGGGTCACCCTGGAACCCGATGCATGACGAGATTGACAGTGACTGGGAATGAGTGTCGGAGACGAGTCGTGAGGATGACTTACGAAGCATGTACTTATCGAGTACACGAGAGCACGTCGCGTAGGCTAGTCGGTACTTACGAACGATCGCGATTATCGCGAGAACAATTATGTTCTATTTGCTAAACGAGGGGGATAAGAAAATGATAGAGAATTTATAAATTTCGCTCCAAGTTAGGTAGCTTACCTTTGTACAGATAGCGCGCACATGATACTTAGTCTATGGATCTATCTTATGATTACTTAAAAGTAAACGCACGCATCGTTCATTGATGTGTCGCAAACAGAATCTTGAGAAACCTAAAAGCTAAAACAGAATATATTATTGTTAATATGTAGCTGAAAGGAAAGGGATTAGTACGAGGAAACCATCAAGGATAATAACCAAATGGAACGAGCAAGCCAACGACGAGACCTGAGCAACATAACTACGAGACAGAAACATTCCAACGGTGAGATATAAACATACCAACGAGGAAGCGCTCGAGTATTATACGAAATACTCGAACGCTCTAACGAAAACAAATCGAACGGAAGTCGTAAAATTTGTGAAAGGAAAGATTTAGCCAACGATGAGACATAAGTAAACCAACGACGAAGCATTCGAATATTATACGAAATACTCGAATGCTGAAACAAAGACACATAGAATGAAAAAAATAAAATCTGCAAGAAGAAATTATTGTTAAATTATTTAAGAGAGTGGACAATGGCCACTGAATAGCCATTGATCTAGCCAACGATGATATACAATACAAATAAACCAACGACGAAGCATTCGAATATTGTACGAAATACTCGAATGCACAAACAATGAAAACTAGAATGAAAGAAATAATATCTGAAAGAAGAAAGATAATTAAAACCTGAAAGAAAAAATAATTAGTACCTGAAAGAAGGAATTATTATTAAATTATTCAAGAGAGTAGACAATGGCCATTGAATAGCCATTGATCAAGCCAACGATGATATACAAATAAACCAACGACGAAGCATTCGAATATTGTACAAAATACTCGAATGCACAAACAATGAAATCTAGAATAAAAGAAATAGAATCTGAAAGAAGAAAGATAATTAAAAGCTGAAACAAAAAATAATTAGTACCTGAAAAAAAAATATTAACGCGGACCCTCCGAAGTCGAAGCGACAACTGGCTCGAGCCTGCACGCGGGGCCCTTATATAGCAGCGGCCGACCGAAGATCGGCGAAAATTTCCGAACTTTACCGATTCCTTTAAAAGTTACATTTCCGCTGTAATAACTAATAATTTATTAACTTTTTTGACTTTTATCGTTAATATACGTTGCAAACTATTTGTTAACAACAATTTTAATTTGCTATTGACAATAAATTTATTAATTTATTAGCTTTTTGTAAGTTACGAATACATCTTAATACAAATACGTTGCTTGTTTAAGTCGTAGCTAATAATTTATTAATTCTTTTTACATTTATCGTTTATGTACGTTGCAAAATATTTGTTATTAACAATAAATTTATTAATTTATTAACTTTTTGTAAGTTATGAATACATTTTAACACAAATACGTTGTTTGTTTTAGTAATAGCCAATAATTTATTAATTTTTTACTTTAATTATAAATATACATTGCGAGCAATTTATTAATAACAATATTAATTTGTTGTTAACAATCATTGCAATAATTTATAAATTTTTCTGTAAATTATTGGTATATTGTAATATAATTACGCTATAAGTTCAAGTAATAGCCAATAATGAATTAATTTTTTCACTTTTATTATAAATTTACATTGTGGACAATTTGTTATTAATCTCTACATTTTACAGAGTTTCGAATTCGAGTTTTGAGAATTTCAAAATTACTTCGAAACCGACCCCTACTCGAAACAAGAGTACTTCAAACTTCCTTTTACAAATCAGAAACAGCACTTTAAATTTCGATAGTTTCGATTTTCGAAAGCTTGAAGAGCTTTTTACAAAATTCCCAAATTTTACAAAATTCTGTATTTGCGTTTATAGAATTGAAAAAATAAATTCAAAATTAATCTAACAATTTTAGCAAATAATCTTGCATGACTGCTTCGAAGATTATCTTTACAATGTAGTTATGTTTGTTTCAGGTAATCATACTTTTTGCGAGAAGCCTTCAATTAAAATCTTGGAATAGACCGTAGACAAGTCTATTATCGCTGTGACAAATGGTAATTATAACCGTGAACCTGTTACAATGCCTTGAAATTGATACCTTGGGAGATTGGACTGAATTGATTTATCTCCAGCCCACATGAACTTCTGTATGGTAGTACTATTATACGCTTCTTTGTAAATTGTCAAGATCCTTCATACGCAGGATAATTTCCTGACAAGAATAACCAATTTCACGAACGTATTAATACTCCACAATCAGTTTTCGTTTAACATTTAATTTCGCTCTCTAAAAATTGTTCACGGTGGTGTTATTTATTTATTACCAGCAGTAAAGCTCTTCCACGAATATTGTATGCCCCTCTAGAGATTTTCCTCCAATTTTCGATTAATTCCCTAAATTTTCCAAAAATTTACGATCATCCCTGGTATTGTTTACTACGAACAAGGAATATATATCCTTCTAAAATTTTTAATTAATTTAAATAGCTTTGTTAAAATTTATCAAGGGTATATTTATCACGTATTCACTTCCAATAATGAACTCTTTTAACGGACATTCATCTTCCTTTGTTTTGGGAGTATATGGATTAATGTACATTTGTATAATAGATATTTAAAGTGATTAAATTTTATACTAAAGATTTAACTCGATTTTTTATTTAATAGGGTGTTTTAAGTCTTCAAAAATTAGGCCAGTACATGAATTAATCTACATTTGTATAATAGATTATATAATTTGTATAATTATAATTGTATAATATAGAATTTGTATAATATACTTTATAAAATATCTGCATTTGTGGCAATAGGATAAAATAAAATTTGACGAAGATTAGAAAGTATGTATGCAACTTTAAAATTTCATGACACTCGAAGTGGAATAATTAATAATATTACAATTATACACTTCTGTCATAAATTTAATGAAGAATTTGGAAGAATCAAAAATTCAGAGAATCAAAATATGTTGCAGAATGAATGAATGAATTTTTGAAAACTTGAAAACAGCTATTAAATCTTTAAAACACCCTATTAAATACTCTGTTATACAATCTATTATACAAATGTAGATATTTTACAAATTCTATATTATACAATTATAATTAAACAAATTATATAATCTATTATACGAATGTAGATTAATCCATATAATCGCATAATTTTTGAAGACTTAAAGTATCCTATTAAGTAAAAAATCAAGTTGAATCTTTACCATAAAACATAATCACTTTAAATATCTCCTGTATAAATGTAGATTAATCCATATACTCGCTGAATTTTGAAAAATTTAAAAACAGCTATTAAATAAAAAAGAACAGAATTAAATCTTTATTATAAAACTTAATACTATAAAACCTCATACTACAATATATTTTGATTCTCTGAACCTTTGATTATCTCTTCCTTTGTTTTACAACGTCGCGTTGAAAGTTGGTCGACCAACAGTGAAATTATTTATTACCAGCAACGAACCTTTTCAACGAACGTTTACTCTTTTCTACGCATTTTTCAAAAAATTTGTCTCATCGAATGTTCTCTCGTGCCCCGAGTGTATCCACTAATTTCCAATGAAGCCTGGGAGAAATTTGCCACAAACAAGTTTATTCCAATTTCACCGGCTAACAAAGCGATGCCCCCTAAAATTCAACGCTTGTCATAGGATACATTAAATCCTCTCTAGCACGCGCGTGTCCGCTGGCTGCGCGATGTTTCCCCGTAAAATCTGCTTTAATTTATACACACCCGTCCGCTTTAAATAGTTCTTTTTAATTATACGCTTTTAGTATCTTTCGTTTTTACGATAACAAAGATGGTTTAATTGCATCGCGCAAAAGCCACCGCGAAACGCTTTGTATCTATTCCCAACCACACGACCAGCTTTCGCTATAATAGTTGGAAATAATTGCACGGCCATTGTTCGCCAGAGGGAATGCATGGGAACGAAAAAATTGACGACTCTCGTTCGCTGAGAATGCCCGTCAAAATCACAGTGCGATTTCTTCTCTGTGAAAACGGGTCCACCAAAACGCAGTGGCCAATGGGAAACCAATGGCAAGCTCTCTCTTGTCAAAGAGCAAAAATACAATTACGATCCAACTGGTATGTTCGATCGTTTTGGCCAATAGAATACGGGTGTTGTTCTTTGTGGGGGTATCAGAATGTTTTTACGTTGAGAACTCCGTTGTCTTCGGTCTATTCACTCATATTCATCGTACCGCTGAAATTGCTATAATCTATGCACGTTATAGTCAGGTACCCATTAAAGATCGGTAGTTCTAGCGTTAATTTTACTACAACAATAGTGTCAAAGTTTCTACTGTAGGATATGTACATCAGGTTTAGGGTAGATACCACTCCAAATATTCTGTCTCCAAGGGAGAGTCAGTGGTTGACTCGATGTACTCGAGCTTGATACGAACTGACTTCTTTACGGTGAGCTGACTTGTCGTTCCCGTGATGGGCTGGTGTCCTATGGTGCTGGCCTGGTGGTATCCCGGTTATCGTCGTTGCTATCGATAGGGTAACAGGTAGAAGGACGACAGAAAAAGGAAGGGATGCGTTTCGTCCCGCGTCTGCTAGTGGACTCATCGGTAAGACTTTCTTCTAGCAGGCCCTGCCTTAGACCGGGGATACTCAGGTGGCATAGGAACTTCTATTTAACCACTTGCGCTGGCAAGAAATTCACAGACGCGTGTGCCAGAACGGTCCAGTGTTTCTGTGACAATTGCCTGACGACGTGTGTACCACGTCGTTGGCGATTCTGCGACAAAAGCATTACGACGTGCGTGGCACGTCTTTCTAGCGCAAGTGGTTAAGGAAACTCGAGGCTTCACCGAGGACTTGCGAGAAAGTCCTCGAATCCTCCTTCAAGTGGGAATTCATATATTGGCGAGGGTGAGAACTTGGTCGCTATACCTTGAACTAGTGATGAGACGTCAAATTATTGCGTTTATACTAAAATAAGACAAAAACTTCACTTCATTACTAGTAAAATACATATTTTCTGTTTGTAAATTATCATATCAATTGGAATTGTGTCTATGGATAGCAGAGAAGTACGTCACCAATTGAAGGTTAACACATTGCTAATCGGTGACTAGTTAACTCGCCATTGCATTATCTATTTGTAGAAGTACTTTAAGATATAATTGCATTATGCGTTTCCTCTTTAAAACATGTAAATTGTTTGCCATTTGAAAATATTCCTTTTACTGTATTTCTGTTTCTTTTTTGTACTGTTGTAATTGTGTTTTAATTTGTGCTGTTTAGGTTGTACTCAGGTTCTTAATATAGCATTTTTTGATTCCTTTATAAAGTAAATAGAGATATTTCTTTGAGTTATAACAACTACTCTGTTGGCTAGAATATTTTCAATTTTTTCCACTTTGAAACGTTCCTTTTCTTGTACTTTTATTATACTGAACTTAAATTTTTAACGCAAGGTTCTTTTATTACATACGAAACGAATAGTGGCCTGAACGTTTAGGGACGATTATATTATTTCGAGTTACTAATGTTGATTTATAAGCTTGAAATATGTACCTAATAATCGTTGGTTAAACGTTTATGTCTCTTCGTCGACACTGATACCTGATCAGCAATAATTTGAATACATAACGACGTATATTTCAGGCGTGTTTGACGTTAGGGTATTAAAAAATATGCTTGCGACACTTCAGACACTGTGCCAATAAAACGTATTCATGGCATTACATAATCTTTCGAAGTGTAATAATATTATAAGTCACAGAAGAATATTGACACATTGTTGACCGATGACGAGTTAACTCGTCATTGCACTTGCATTATCTATTTCAATTTATGAAACCCAAGGTGATATATTAGGTTGGCAACTAAGTGATTGCGGATTTCAAATAAGAAGGAAAATACAAAATTTTTTAGCGATTCTCAGATTTTGGTGTCGTCTGGGCTGGTTCATCTTGCATCACCCACGATCTTTTCCGATTAACGTTGTTATAAACTATCCACTTTTCGTCGCCAGTTATCAGTCGTTTCAGAAATCGATCAATTTCGTTGCGTTTCAGAAGCGAATCGCAGATGCTAATGCGTCGCGTCAAATGAATTTCCTTAAGATGATGAGGGATCGATAAATCGAGTTTCTTGACATAGCCAAACCGTTTTAATTTCTTTTCAATGCATGTATGCGATACATTGAGCTTCTCTGCAATGTCACGTGTTGTGCCATGACGATTTGAATCGATAATGGCCTTGATACGGGTCTCATCGACTTCAACTGGACAGCCAGATTGTAGCGCACTTTTCAGTGAAAAATCACCAGAATGAAATTTGACAAACCAATTTTGGCCCTGTCTTTCTTTCGAGGCTTCATTCCCATATACGGCACATAACTTCTTGCGTGCTTGCGATGCGTTCTTGCCTTTTCAGGAATAAAACAATAAAATATGTCCGAAATGCGCGTCTTGTTCTTCCATTTTTAAATTCGGATAAAAACGAAACTAAGTAACTAATCGATACAAATTTTCAACTAAATTAAAGGCGGAAGTCCAAGCAGGAAAACAGTATAAGTTAGATGCCTTGAACACGTTGACAAAAGAATGTGCGAAAGCCATCTATTGTCAAAATCCGCAATCACTTAGTTGCCAGCCCAATAGAATATGAAAGTGATTTTGAAGATTGGATTAGAAAATAATAGTCGGTGACATGTCACAGTTTCTGTGTAAAATTGCCGTTCAGCAGAGTGTTAAAGAACTGGGAAAATAATAAGCGAGGCGAATCCACGCCTGGTCACTTAGTCCTACCCTAACCTGCTTCTTCCGCTACCTTCAACTCCCTTGACCCTCTGTTCCCTCTTAAAGATATTAAAACGCGTGACCCCGTTCGAACAATGCAAGTCTCACCGTCATCCCAATCTCCGGCAACAATCTGCCTCCCTGCACCAGCCATCGCGGCGAAGTGAATTCGAAAAATGAAATCACGAAAAAGCCTCGCGTGCTAGTCCGTCATCAGACAATCGAGGGTTCCTTCCATATTCCTTTGCGACGCGCCACCAAGCGTGGCACTTGCACGCCTCCGATCTGACCCAAAAACGACGAAGGAAATACCAGGATTCGGGGGTTAAAGGGAACATTATAAATGGAGCGAGGATCCGAGACGAGGACTAGGGGCGGTGCTAAAAATTCAAAAGACCTGACTAAGAGGACAACGAGCGTGTATCCTGCCAAAGTCCTTCGCCTGATTCCGATATTCCTTTCCATGCACGTATGACGACGACACGACGTCGGTGCACCAAATTGAATTCGACTTGGTAGATTCCTGCCGAGTTCACAGGGGCGGTTCACGTCCTCGCGTGAGCGAAACGTTGGCTATGATGACGACGTGGAATCGGTCAAAAAGGAGGTCCCACTGCTGAGACAAGGGAAGAGGACTGGTCTGGAGGAATGTAGTGGAATATGGTGGAACAATAGTGTAGTATCGCAGGTTTTTCACCTCGTGGAAAAGGTAGCTTTAGCTTAGAAAGTCATCGAGGGTTCGAGGGCCAAGGAAAAACAACAGCGAAGCGTCATGTCCTCAGCATGATCATATTTGGTCATGTTGGGGGAGGCTTTTAGAAAACGTGTACATGTTGGCGAAGATATAAAAGAAGACCAAAAGTGGTTAGTGGACAGTTCTTAGTATACAGTTATTCGAAGACAGTTCAGTCTTTGGTGCAGTTCTTAATAGACAGTTTAGTTGTGAGCAGTTAGTTGTTGCAGGTTCAGCTGTCATTGCGTTGTCAATTTGAGCGTAGTCTTAACACTTAGCCGACCGATCGGGAAGATCTCCCATTTTGAGTTTAGCAACGCGTTTCTCGTTTTCTGGCTATACGCGATACTTCTGCGAATATTGTAATGTGCTATTGCATAAATTGACATGTTTTGAACGATACCACACTGTAAAACAATATTAAAATTTTGAAAAACTATTGTTTTATTTCATGTTTGGATCGTGTTATTTATCCCTAGTCATCTTTAATGTTCTGAATTTAGTGAATATCAGCTCGGGTTACTTCCGAAAAATGCCAAGTGGAGAACGGAGTTTGGGTTCCCCGAGCACGGTGGAAACCGTATAGTTCGCTCTGGGGCGTGCGGTCGGCTAAGTGTTAAGTTGGGAATCGCTATAGATTCGTGTGTTTAATCATCACTGGCACGTTGTTAATTTATTATTAATAAATAATTCTATATACCACCACCAATCCCATCTATACAATAGGAAGGAACTTTAATCGTCACGGGTGTTCCGTCGTGAAACAAGGTGGACCCCGCGTACCTCGCTGCGAAGGTACCCTCTACCACCGTCTTCATCTGGGAGGACCTTCCCTTCCTTCGAGGTGACCAATTTGCGTTCCCTTGGTCCAATTAGCCAATAATATTTAGCGAGCTCCCGATTTTTCCTAATCCCGATCTCCGCGAAACTTCAAAGAGAACGGTTTGAGTCAAGTCGAGATCAATTCCTATCGTCGTATCAGAGTCTAGCGTTCGGTTCTAATCGAGATCTTCCTCCTACTCGTGATAATTATTAGACACATAATCTTAGACACAGCTGCATTTTGCGCGAGGCTGTTTCTCTGTACGACAGAATTCAACGCGAATTGCGGGTTAATGATACAGCACTGCATACCTAACACTGGTGTAATAAGATCTAAGACTGTGTATTCTATCTGTATATTGTAAACACTGTTATAAAACGTTACAAAGGCAAAAGAGGTGTGAAAACATATGAAAACGAACACTCAATTGAAACGGTGAGCGATTGAGCCATTAGAGTAAGCTACTATAGTTTTGCGTCGTTCAGAAAGATGACATGCACGAAAGCTATTATAGTGGTGCATCGTGCCTAAGAGGTTAATTTGCCGGGCAACGTAGCGAGATCGCGAGATAGACTTAAAACTCGTCAGAATTGCCCAAAATTCAATCGCAACGCGACAGGACTGGTCTGAAGGAAGATGGTGAAATATGATGGAATAACAGGGAGGAATTTGAATCGTGACGGGGTCCACAGAGAGATAAGCAGCAACGCGTGACGCGTGGAAACCCCGGCACTTGGCCAGGCCCTAATCGAGAGGAGGCATTCCTCTCGAACGCGACCTGGTGTCCCTGCGACTCTTCGATCGAAATACTTGGAAGCCACGGGAACTTTATAAATAATTCATCCACTTTTAACGATCCTCCGAGATCTAACTCGCTAATTGCGCGTCAGGGAGACCCTGTTTCATTCTGCCCTCTCCAACGAATTATCTCCTTGTAATTGAAACTCGTCTAGATCGAGAGTTCCACTAGAGTTTTAAGGTGCTCGCGGATCCTACTCGTTTATGGTTTGCCTGTCGTCGTCTGGTATTTCCAACTCGCGACGAGTTCAACGCGTTAAACGCTGCGCTGGTCCCCGAGGACCTAAACTTTCCGCTTAGCCCGCGGTGCTAGGTATGCGAGAATTGGCAACTGTAATTCTGAAAAGCAGTGGACTCGATTGCTAAAAACCGACATAGATCGATGTTGCACTCTGCAGTTGTAATGTAGGAAAGGAATAGGCACGGCTCTGAAAGAATGTCAAGAGTGTTTGGGCTTAGAACGAAAATGACCGTGTCATGTAAAATGACTGTTAAAAGGAAAGGAAAAACCGGTAGCAGTTGGGTCGTAGCTCAACAACTATCTTTCTTTGTTATAATCCCTTTTCAGACACTTTATTACGGTAGATGTTACAATGTTCATCCAGTGGATCGGCGTTATGGCGTTCAATGTTACGTCAAGACCGAAGAATCTTGTTTTCGGAGGGTTCTATATATTAAAGTCTTATCGGTGGTTGACTCGCACTGAACTCATGAAGTTAGTCATGTTTAGTTATGACGAATTGGGACTTTGGGCCGTGACAACCGCGTGCAAGAGGATCGAATGTAAAGGATGATTATGACAAAGCCGAATGCGTCTGAGTGTTTAGGATACGTGACCGACCGATTGAGAAAGAGAACGTGGGTATGAAAGAAAATAGAGTATAAGGGTTTGACACTAGGTTTACGAACGCTATCTGTATACCTATTTCTAAAGACACCTGCCAAATTGACAGGTAAAGGAAACCACGTGTCTTTTTTTTCTTAACGATTAGGTTAATTTAAAAACAATTATATATTATAATAACAGTTGTTAATCCTTGGAATGTCGTCCCGGTATTTCGTTCGGCCCTTTGTTTAGAATAGACCGTGTGAAGGCTCTGAAGTTTCATATGTACCAGTGATGTCCCAAGTAGAAGGCTGTTTATATCCTTACTGTTAGCGCCCCTTGATTTCTTTAGCACCTAAGCCACCACTTAGGTAACCCGTAACAAACAACTATATATCACCCTTCAAGACGACAAGCACAATTATCTAGATTGTTGAAACAACCACCACCACCGAAGGACGCTGAAGTTAACATACACCCCCAAAATCATACCAACCAATCAGCAGACAGTCGAACATTATATAACCACCGAGAGATCAGGAAGATGAGATTAGTCAGTCAATATCATTCGAACAGTTCGGAAGAGTTTTCCGAATGTACTACGTAAAATACAGTCCACTATAACCACAACCTTCATCAAGAAATTTGGTTCGTCATTAACCGTCACCAATTGAGGACGACCTATTGACGATATACAACAGTCTTAATATAAAGTAACTAAATCTGTTACCATCATATAATTGGAGCAACCCTTCCGTCAAATTGACGGGTTCCGTAAATCTAGTGTTAAATAAGAGTGCGAGGACGCGGAAGAGGCAGAGTGTCTTAAAGTCAGGGAGTAAGGATCAGAGAGTGTCAGAGTGTGTCAGAGTGTTTTAAAGTCAGTCATAGAGTTTTAGAGAGATATTCGAGAGTTATTAGCGAGTAGAATAAGTTTTAGTGAGCCAAGGGACGCTGACAATAAGGACACAAACCAGTCCCTCACCTAACTTAACACTTAGCCGACTGATCGGGGAGATCTCGCATTTTGACCTCAGCAACGCGTTTCTCGTTTTCGGTTATTACTTACACTACCTCCATTTCAAGTTATTCGCAATTACTGGCGAACTGCTTCTATAAAGCACAACATGTAATAAAATTCACCAATTTTTAAGGCCCCTTATTCGGTATTTCCGAAAAATGCCCGATGGACAGTGCAGTTTGGGTTCCCCGAGCACGGTGGAAACCATATAGTTCGCTCTGGGACGTGCGGTCGGCTGTGTTAAGACAGTGGGTCTTAGGGCCGCAAACGAAACACAGTCATTGATGGCGTGATGACGCAGGTATCCTCGTTGTTTGTGTAACTAGAAGAGACTGTAGGAAAAGGAAGGGATGCATTTCGTGCCGGGCCTGCTGGCGGACTCATCAGTAAGACTACCCTAGTGGGCCCTGTCTTTAACTTGGATACTATTGGAAGGACGACAAGTTATATATAGGGTAGTGTTACTGATATATATATTGGATTTGGAGATTTTCCGAGGATTTGCGAGAAAGTCGTCGAAGTTGGAATCTATCTAGTGGCGAGGGGTGAGAATGATGGTCGTTACACTATATATAGAAAACGGAGAGTTTACCGAGGACTTGCGAGAAAATCCTAACCTAACCTCATCGAACCTGGAATCCATCTAGTGGCGAATGTGGGAACGATGCGGCCACATAGTATACACCATTGTAGATGATTTAAAAATTTGATATAACTCGGTTCATCTTGATTCAGTTCACGTACCATCCAGGAATGTCTATTGTACCGTGGGTTGGCAACCACTTCGTTAAATGTTTCATCTATCTTTATTTGGACGCGTGTCACATTCCAGCATGAAGCATCTGACCGTTTAAGGTTAGGATGGACCTGTGATAATCCAAGATCGATTTCCGTCGATAAGTTAGGGTCTTCCGAAGAAATGGATGCCGGGAAGGGAATACCGTGGATGTCGATAACGAGCACGCGAAATGGTTCATAACGTTCGCAAACATTTGTATTTCCCAACGGAGACTTTTGGACGCGCAGAGGAATATTCATGGCGTGCTCGAACAAACGTTCCTTGAGTTTGGTTACGTCAAACAGGCAGACGGTTGTAAGTATCCGGACACTTTGGTCGACTTCTGCTGCTAGCAGCTTATGAATGTTAATTAGACGAATTAATGCTAAATTAATTACTGCAAACTATGCTTGCTGTGTCGTGTGATCGGTAACTCGGAGATCTCGATCATTTATTCCGAAGCTCGTGTAGTATGCCTCTTTGTAAAAGTGTTAAGCTATTTACGTTAAAAAATCGTTAATTTGGAAAACACACGATTTATTTATTATATAATTATGTAGGTAATTAATATATGTAAATAAATAATTATCGATATAGAGCATGAGTTCAGTAATCACCTTTTGAAGCGTGATAATGATGCTCCTTTGTATCAGTTATACGTCTGCACGTTGAGAACCTAATTAATAAACTTGAATTTTAATTTCAACTTTTTTAATTTCAAACTAATTGATCGTTGTAAAAAAGCTAACTTCGAGTTAATAAATTTTGTTGTAGAAAAAGATGGGTTTTAAAAAGTTTGTCATTTATGTACTCCAGTTTTGTTGTTACACGTACTCAATTACGTATTTAATTATGTTCAATTGTTTATAACGAAAAATCATAAAAATCAACTTTAGTTGTAACTACTATAATTGTATTAATATATATTAGGATCCTTTCATTTAAGCAAAAAAATTAGCTCACTATGATATTAGTGGAAAATGTCAATATAACTGAAAATATTAATCAGAAACTTATAGCAATTGAAAATATATATATACTATATTAATACTACTACAATAAATTAATATATACGATATTAATACTATTACAATAAAGTAATATATATATATATACATTATATTAATACTACTACAATAAATTAATATATACTATATTAAAACTACTACAATAAATTAGTATATACTATATTAAAACTACTACAATAAATTAATATATACTATATTAATACTACTACAATAAATTAATATATATTATATTAATACTAATATAATAAATTAATATATACTATATTAATACTACTACAATAAAATAATCTATATACTATATTAATATTGCTATAATTATCAAATTATACATTCTTCATACCATGATAATAATAATAAGTCTCGCAATAATAATGATATCACGACAGATACTTTTACCTGTGATTTAAACGATATTTTGTCGGAAGGTAAACTGAATTACTATACTTGAGCAATAAATCGTGATTTTTCTCGCATTGTTAAGTACAGGGATAAAAATATTTGGAGGCTATTCAGACCACGGGGACTTATTTATCCAATTATCTCGTACCAGATTATAACCAGGAAGCTCGGCAAGCAAAAATGTTCATTCACCAGTCTTGTTCGCAACGTTGAACACTTATGCGTCCATTATATCGCTTTTTGCATTCACAACTCGGACACGGTGTTCCTCGTTTTAGCTCTTCCCTTTTATCCGATGCATAAATGGGGCAATATTGCAAAGTGCTCTGTTTGAATTGCTTTTTTGCCATGTACTCTACTGCACAAAATAATTAGCGCGTTACATAGCCGGGGTATTCCGCGAAGAAGCATCGCGTTCGCGATACAGTCGAGCTTTTGTTCTCCGCATGATTTGTCGAACATGTAGACCTCTGAATAATGTTATTAGTCTGGGTACGAATAGTCGTGTGGAACGGGGTAATAAAGCCGCTAAATTTAATATTTTCTGTCTTCTATTGTCGTTATGTAAGAATTGATCCTCTGTAATGCAGTACGCAAGGTCAGTGACATTCTTTGTTTATAATAATTGCATTTTATATCGAAGAGTTGATTTCAGTTTCATATGGTCCTGAAAATTTGAGTAATTTAACGAGTTAGTGACATTTCCGTTTTTGTAAATCGAAGCTTAAACATTTATACAGAAGATATACAGGAGATATTACAGTGATTAGGTTTTACAGTTAAAATTTAACTTGATTTTTTATTTAGTAGGGTGCTTTAAGTCTTCAAAAATTAGGCGATTATATGGATTAATATACATTTGTATAATTTTTATAATTATAATTCTATAATATAGAATTTGTAAAATATCTATATTTGTATAATAGATTGTATAATAGATTATTTAACAAGGTGTTTTAAGTCTTCAAAAATTAGGCGAGTATATGGATTAATCTACATTGGTATAATTATAATTGTATAATATATAATTTATATAATATAATTTAGAAAATATCTACATTTGTATAATAGATTGTCTAATAGATTATTTAAAAGGATGTTTTAAGTCTTCAAAAATTAGGCGATTATATGGATTAATTTATTTTTGTATAATAGATTATATAATTTGTATAATTATAATTGCATAATATATAATTTGTATAATATAATTTGTAAAATATCTAGATTTGTAAAATAGATTATTTAATAGGGTGTTTTAAGTATACAAAAATTAGGCGAGTATATTAGGTTTTATAGTAGAGATTTGATTTGTTTTCCTTTTTCTTCTATTTAATAGTTGTTTTTAAATTTTCAAAAATTAGGCGAGTGTATGGATTAATCTAAAAATCTTTATATTTCAGAAAACTTCATTCTGGAACATATTTTGATTCTCTCAACTTCTTCATTAAATTAATGACAAAACTGTATAATTGTAATATTATTAATTACTTTACTCCCAGTGTCATGAAATTTAAAAATTGCATATATACTTTCTAATCTTCGTCAAATTTTATTTCATCCTGTTACCACTATGCTATCATGTTTCTCTATTATGCTAATTGTCTTCCACCAACAATTAATTTCTTGCAATTATTAATTATTTAAATTTTTTTTAATTATTATTTTAATTAAAAAAAACTGGAATCTGTCATAAATTGAAAAATTCATTCCTATAATGAAAAGCATTCTATTTTACAAAGAATTAAATTTAGATTAGATTGTTAATAGATGTGTATGATAAATATTAAAATATGTGCAATACTAGTTGGAGAAAATTATGCGGATATGTTCTTAAAATGTAAACGAACTAGACTTTGGAGTTTGTATAATTTTTCACTGAGTTGATCACGGAGTATGAACTCTAGAGAAGACGATAAAATTGTAGAAAGTAGCTTGAAAATTGGCGAAAAGTTGCGATTAAATTTGTAAAGCTTACGAAGATAAGAGCTTATAAAAGTTTGCTTTACATGATTACCTGTGTTCTTCATGGAGCATTAAAAATGCAAGTTTGTTTTGCGAAACATTTGCGAGCGCTTTTAGCAAATGAAACTTGCAGCCGAAGTAGTTGTATATATTAATAAAAATAATCAGAATTCATTTGCATATTAGTATGCATTATTCACAAATAATTCTATAATGATTATAATTATTTTATGGGCTTTTCGTCCCTTCAACTCGAAGATTTTTAAAAGGTATTATTTCAACCTAATTTCATAAATTAATTACTCGATATTTATAGAAATATAATTTGTTTATATTTTTAATTATTTAATGAGCAATTAATATAATTTATTTATAAAAGGGAAAAATGTTCCTATTCGTAAATTACTTATCAGGTTTGTGCATTTAATTAGCATTTCCATTTGTAATTCCATTTTGAAAAACGAACATTAAGAAAAATATCTCTGATTTACATATCCAATAATTAAATTTATATTTAATTCTTGTTAGACATTTTCGAGCAGTTCCGAGTCATCGTACTTTTTTAAAGAACCTATAAATGAATTTGGTACATTTTTGTACATAAACTAATTCAATCTATATTTATATTTCATAGGAGCTTAAATTTAATTATTCGTACGTAATACGAACAAATTTATCAATTTTTATACTTGATAATAACCTGAACAAAGAATATATAAAAACATCATGACATCATATTCGAAATTATATCTACATTGTCCTTTATATATATATATAATATATGCCATTAGTTATTTACGATTTTTCTAAATCGTTCATTTACCCTGTTTATCCGATGAATTTATAGTAAATTTCCTATTTCCCACATAATTAATATATTATTGTATTTATCCACTCTATCCCCTGCAAATTTACTCGAGTCGAATATAAAAATTTATTTCATTTTCTTTTACGAATTTACTACATTTACATGACACTATTTTCTCCACTTACATTCTTCAATTAATTCATACTATTTAATTTATTCACTCTATTGACACACCGTAACCAATATGAAACCCAAGTTTTACCACAGTGTTAGTTACCAATATCGTTTTACCAACATCGTTTATCCGAAAATTTGTCAATTTTACACACGACAGATTCATGCCACCCCAAACCCACACACCTAACCCATCCGAACACATCGATTCTTGCATTGATCGGTGACACTGTTTAGACGATCTCGAGGCAAAGGTGACTTCGATATGAAAATACTCGCATCTGGGGTTTCGACTATTCTCCTTTAACCCTCCCTGGGGTGTCATTCGATCGAACGATTACGAGGGAACGAAGGTTCCCAACCGAGTCAGACTCCTAGGAAGTTGGAGAATAAGCAGTTCGGTCGACTGTCTCTTCCTCTATCGAGTTTCGAGACAATTTCACCGAATATGGCGTCTCTCTTCGTTCTCGCTAATTCAACGACAGGGAAACGTGTCGCGTTTAAATAGCAGAGTTATGAATCCTCTATAAAGGTACCTACTCGTTCGATATCTAGAAAGATCTTTGTTCCCGAGCAGTCTGTGATCGTCCGAGTGGTCGCGCGTGCTATACGTGAGTGATGAGTAATTTTAACTCGTGCCCTCTTTTCGTCGGAATTTAATACCGTCGAAATATAACACGTTGGTGTGGCTACGAAATATAGTGATACGTATATCGAGGATGAAGCTGATCGGTCGTCAGACCTCTTTTGGACAGGATGTGTTCTCTGTGCATACCTAGGTGTGGGTGACAAATGTTCCAGGCCAGTGTTGAGTATTCTTTATTCTTCGATTCACCAAATTAAACTCCGTAAAACAAAAAGCGGAGAAGTGCAATGAAGTAATGTATATTGTTTTTTAAAATTCCCTTTATAATTTAAATCGAAATAAATATCGTAGAATGCATAAATGCAAATGTAACCTTCGTCTAACGGTGTATAAAATATATAAGAAAAAATAGCCAAAAGGTAATCGTTGGTAACGTTACCATTTTTACGTTACTGGAAGAGTTAATCGATTTGGCAAGTGAAAAAGTAATAAATTTAAATTTTACTAAATTTTACTTAAATTCTGATAAGACGGCACTAAAAAATTCACCGTTATCATTTGTGGCTTGCTAGTGCATTCGAGTTGCATTATTGCAACGATTTGCATTAGAGTACGGAGTTAATCAAAGTGAGCTCTGAAATAAATTATTTATTATTCAGTGGCGAAAAAATTTTTGTCGTTTAATGGTGTTAATCTTAATTATCGGGGAAAGTTATTATAAATATAAAAAGTTACGACTATACCAAGTGCTTTGACGCTTAAATTTAAGATTTTTCAAAACGTGGAGTTAATCGATTTGTGCAGTAAACGGCTCACATATAAAACCAACATTCATGCCTTATATTTCGA
This sequence comes from Eufriesea mexicana, assembly GCF_001483705.2. Classification (NCBI taxonomy): domain Eukaryota; kingdom Metazoa; phylum Arthropoda; class Insecta; order Hymenoptera; family Apidae; genus Eufriesea; species Eufriesea mexicana. Next base: position 426,689 of record NW_016910610.1, read on the forward strand.
ATGAATAGAAAAATTTTAGTAATTTGATTTAATAATAAAAAATAGTAATTGAAAAATATTTCAAATTTGATCACCTTGATTTGTGCAGTGAACGGCTCATATATTGTAGGATACTATTTTCGGAATTTTATTTTATTTTAGATTATTTTAGAAAATAAAATTATAATTTTAGAAAAATCAAATTACAAACCGGTCGATGACCTATGCCCGACATTTTTCTAGAAGTAAATCGAAACCGAAATTAATGACGTGGTCTGGAGAGGTCTAGATGTAGTGTAGAATTTTTCCCACTGTGGAAGAAACCTCAAAAATCCTGAGCCAGTTGTCCAGATGAGACGTACCCTGTCGGACGTGCTGCCCTAAGTGTTTTTGGAACAAAGCATGTAACCTCTGTTGCGATACAGCTAGTCTTATTTTACCCACGTTTTAATTTTTAGACTCCCATTTTGATTCACAAACTGATTGTGATGTTCAATAACGTATTACAATTTTAAAACAGATGAAATTTCATATATATATATATTTAAAATATATTGACATGGAAAGTAATCACACTCTACTGCTGCTTTTATTAATCTGAAGAACTTAAGAGCTTCGCTAATGCGAAAAATCCTAAATATTAATTTGCAACTCGGCTAAGAAACTTTCGATTCTAGAGAATAGGAATATCAAAGGTAAAACTTCAAAGCACAGGCAGTCGTATGAATATAGAAAACACTGGGAATCTTCCGTTATTGTCCGTTTTGCTCAAGTTTCCACTGCTCGATATGGAATATCATTCACGATCGATCACTTCGTCGAGCATAAATCATCGCATACTCGCGATCCATTGTCCACGATGTCCGCGGAAATCATAGACGAATTTTACAGTCGACTTGGTTTGGCAAACTCAGAGTCTTCGTGATTTTCGCGTGACAAATCGAAACGGGCATTGGCGAACGTTTCGATTTCGAGAGCGAAATAGATGATCGTTCCGTTCGCGGAAGACAGATCGATCGGTCGGATCGAGGTACTCGTACCGAGCCGAGCGGAGAAATCAGCGAGCCGGTACAATTCTCACTTGAACGTTCATTAATTAATTGAAACTCGATAGTCGAGAGATTATTGCTTAATTTGCATACGCGCATTTACATGGCGCAGAGTCAATTGGTTAATTAAACGTGAAACGTAATACGTCTGGGCCGCGTATACCCGCGGATAATCGTGGCCTGTGTACTGCAATTTAGTCCGCTGGTAGATGCCCGGATAAACAGTCGATTCCTTTAGGAGTTGTTGATTCATTTGCGCGAGCACTTCGACAGACGTAAGGCAATAACTTAATTATAAAGCTATTTCCAAATGGGTTCCTAATGCTCTGCCACACTAGGTCTGAGTGATTAACGCGAGTATCCAAGTCTGATAGAAAATATATCGACACGTTGTTAATTTCGATTGGAGTACCTAGGTTTGATAAAAAATATATCGGCACATTGTTAGTTTCTATTCAAGAACCCAGGTCTGATAGAAAATATATCATTGTATTGTTAATTTCGATTCAAGTTACCAGGTCTGATAGAAAATATATCGACACGTTGTTAATTTCGATTGGAGTACCCAAGTCTGATAGAAAATATATCATCGTGTTGTTAATTTCGATTCGAGTACTTAGGTCTGATAGAAAATATATCGACGCGTTGTTAATACAGATTCGAGTACCTAGGTCTGATAGAAAATATATCGACTCGTTGTTAATTTCGATTGGAGTACCTAAGTCTGATAGAAAATATATCATCGTGTTTTTAATTTCGATTCGAGTAACCAGGTCTGATAGAAAATATACGAACACGTTATTAATTTCGATTGGAGTACCCAGGCCTGATGGAAAATATATCCACACATTGTTAATTTCTATTGGAGTACCCAAGTCTGATAGAAAATATATCAGCACGTTGTTAATATAGATTCGAGTACTTAGGTCTGATAGAAAATATATCATTGTATTGTTAATTTCGATTCAAGTTACCAGGTCTGATAGAAAATATATCGACACGTTGTTAATTTCGATTGGAGTACCCAAGTCTGATAGAAAATATATCATCGTGTTGTTAATTTCGATTCGAGTACTTAGGTCTGATAGAAAATATATCGACGCGTTGTTAATACAGATTCGAGTACCTAGATCTGATAGAAAATATATCGACTCGTTGTTAATTTCGATTGGAGTACCCAAGTCTGATAGAAAATATATCATCGTGTTGTTAATTTCGATTCGAGTACTTAGGTCTGATAGAAAATATATCGACGCGTTGTTAATACAGATTCGAGTACCTAGATCTGATAGAAAATATATCGACTCGTTGTTAATTTCGATTGGAGTACCCAAGTCTGATAGAAAATATATCATCGTGTTGTTAATTTCGATTCGAGTACTTAGGTCTGATAGAAAATATATCGACGCGTTGTTAATACAGATTCGAGTACCTAGATCTGATAGAAAATATATCGACTCGTTGTTAATTTCGATTGGAGTACCCAAGTCTGATAGAAAATATATCATCGTGTTGTTAATTTCGATTCGAGTACTTAGGTCTGATAGAAAATATATCGACGCGTTGTTAATACAGATTCGAGTACTTAGGTCTGATAGAAAATATATCGACGCGTTGTTAATACAGATTCGAGTACCTAGGTCTGATAGAAAATATATCCACACATTGTTAATTTCTATTGGAGTACCCAAGTCTGATAGAAAATATATCAGCACGTTGTTAATATAGATTCGAGTACTTAGGTCTGATAGAAAATATATCTTTGTATTGTTAATTTCGATTCAAGTTACCAGGTCTGATAGAAAATATATCGACACGGTGTTAATTTCGATTCGAGTACTTAGGTCTGATAGAAAATATATCATCACATTGTTAATTTAGATTCGAATTGTCACGAATGTGCTGGACGTTGAATCGATCATTGGGACTGTTTAAAACTCTTTTAGGATTTAGAGAATCTATATTGTATTCATTTTTAACTAACTTTAACCTATTTAAGTTTTCTTCTCGTCAGTTACCTCACTTTGCTGATTTACGATTTTCCCTCGTGAAAATTACGTCACCTTGCCGATCCGCGATTCGTTCCCTGTGGCGATTACCACACAAAGACCACGCAATTTGGCTAGCTTATTTCTAAAAATAGCCTTTCATAACGATATTAGTCGATTTTCGATTTTTTTCCTAAAATAAGACCATACATCAGCTTTGACCAGTTTTCGATTTGTTTTTCTAAAAATACCATCCCACGATGTGTTCCCATAAAAATGTTTTCATTTTGATGGAATATGAAGAAAGGTTCCGAGTTGATTGGTAGCCTTTTCGAATATAAATACGAGTGCAGAGGGTTAAGATAGATTTTTTAATTTGGAATCAACTGTGACAGCAGTGTTCGTTAACCAGTAACGAGTTGGGTTTAAATTTCGAATTAATTAAAAGATATGTTTACATTGTCTGGAAAATTTGTAAAGTAGTCCTTTGTTTAACTCGAGGTGTACTCTTGTAGGGCAAAAGTTCGTTGTAAATTATACGAAACCCAGACCTAGTTTTTCTTCATCTCTCTACCCAAGAAACGACCACGAAGGTTTCAACTTAACGCTTTCAGCTGCCAGCCCGTATGCAGCTTCTGCTCTAATTATTCTTTGCGTTTCCACAAAATATGAATCAACTTTTGACTTTTAATTCTTGGCATTTTCCTCGGTTCCCCATCGTGTGCCCTTTCAATTATATTTTAACCACGTCCTTCCATACATAGCGTTGCAAATTATTTTTAATTAGAAGCTACAAAGTATTTCACTTCTGCAATTAACAAACAAAAATTTTCCAATTATTTATTACTCGTTTTCGTATATAAATCGCAGATTTTGGTGTAGATAGAATACCTCGCACGAATGTATTACGTGTACCAAAGAATTCTACAGTTTTATAAACGAAATTTTTTTTCATTTTTCAAAAGTTATTATTACACGAATCCTTCAAAATTTCTTCATCGATATCGATTATTTATTTCTCATCTTCCAGTGCTTATTGCACTCAATGCTTATCGGTATTAATTTCTAATTATATTTTTAATTTTTAATATATTAATTTCTAATTACAAAAATTTATTATTTAAAAAATTATTAAAAATGTTGGTTTGCTGAAATAGAAGTATCCTTTATAATATTTCTAATATTTCGAATATTTATTACGTGCGATACATATCACGACATTTATACCACTTTGACAGCAAAAACGGAGAAATGCTTGCAGCAACTTACAATTATTGAACACAAAGGAAACGCTAGTATCGAGTATCCACTTTACTACCAGCTTCCGTCCCCTTCTCGTTCATTTCTAAATGGTTCAAAACCAGAAACAACACGGTACCTTACAAATTAACTGTCAACACTGCAAATGCTTTAAAAGCCAATATAACTTACCCCAGTTCGAAGTACTGCAGCAGAGTCATAAAACTAGGAGCAGAGAGCAGAGAATCCTCCCCTGTACCTGATACAATAACAAAGCAAAGTACATCAGAGACACTTGATTCTTCCATTTCTCAACCGAGGCTAAATCTAAAACAACCATCACTGCGATTACTTTCGCGTATAACCTATCTTCGATCCTTCGAATTTTTGTTATTAAATTATTAAATCGATTTTATTGGAATTTCCATTCTTTTTTCATATCTCTTCGATTTCCAAGAACGCTTATCACGCGCCAAATTAACCCATGTGCATCCAAGCGCGGAATATTCCGCGAGCCACGACTGTCGTCTATCACCGAGCGCGGAATATTCCGCGAGCTGACTTTTTCCATCACCAGTTACTAAATATTCTTCATATGCCACAGATCACGTTTGATCCCTCTTGTGAGCATCTCATCTACATCGGTTCATTATATTCTTAACAAGTTTTACTTTTGTCGTGAAAATCCTTTTAACTACCATTATGAGTAGGTGCTGATACGCACGCGGTGATACGGGCTAGTCGTCAATTGAACGTCGCTGATCCCTGAACACGGCACCTTAAGTAGAGCCATGATGCAAATGGGGTTAATATAGCTTGATTAGTTTTGTAATATTAAGGATCCCGAGTATGATGTTAAAATAGAGCGTTTATTTACAGTAAAAGTATACAATATTTATAGTAGTCATATGTACGATGTTTCAGTGATTGATGTCGAAGACGAACTGACTTCTCAATTTTGCTCTGTCTCGTGTCTCGTCGTGTCCTGTCCGGTGTTTTCTCCAGTTTGGTTCTGATTGGTTAGGATAAATATTAGCGGAGGAAAAGTGAAGATTTTTGATCGGACAGAAGGTGTGAGGGCCTTTGGCTGAGGAGTAGGGAACTGTCAAGGAGCCGATTTTCGATGGTCAATGACGTGATTTACAAATGGTGTCCGTTCGTCGCCTTGATAGGTCTGTCGCACGTGGGTCCAATCTGTCGAGTCTGGTACCTGTAAATTTTCTGAACTTTCGCATTTAGATATATGACTTAATCCGCTGAGAGGGCGGCGAGGCACGTCTACGTCGTAATACGAAATAATAAAGTCTTTGGAATTATCGAAAATTAAAGTAAGAGTTATGCTATGAACACGCTCTCCGGGACGGAAGAGACTGAAAAGGGAAATCGATTGCAGGGTAGCAAGAAAAGGCATGCAAAATAGATATCCAGTGCGGGGGAATTTTCCCGGTACCGTGGAAACCGTAAATCATTCGGACGAAATAATTTATCGACGTCATATATAATCTACACTTCTGGCAAATTGTCCAGACCCAGCTCTCGCCTCTTGGTTTCAACGCGTCGATGACGTACGTCACGACCAGAACTCCCTCGGTAAACGTCGATGCCGACGTTCAAGTCACTGTGAAGAGCCTAGCCTCCACTCCCTTTCCTTCGCCTTTTTCCAGTCTTTCCTATTTTTCTCTCCGTTCAACGAACTTTCAACGACGACTCGAAGGGACTCGTGCTTCGTCGTCGAGCAACTAATTTCGTTCGAATTTCCTCCGTCGATTCTACGCGAACTCGGAATAGGAGGATTTGCTGTTCAATTAGTTTGTTGATGTCTGGAAGATGATTTGCGAGTTTGTTGACCACGATCGTTCAAAATTTGCGGAATGCGAATGGAAACGGGAAGTGGTTGGAAATAAAATGAATTGGTTTTTCGGAGTCTTGTGGAAGAAATTGAGAAGAGGATTGCTTTTAGTTGCTATTGATTGCCTGCCTCGTGCCATTTCCCACTAACATTGAAACTATCGATCCAATGAAAAATATAGAAAACATTTTAGGTGTTGAATTTCGAAATTTTTAATTATTATTAACTCTGCACTCGACGATTTTTTGGTTGGAAAGAAATAGTAATTGGAAGACATTTTGCTTAAAGTCGACGATATTTTTGAAACTGTAAATAAGAAATCGTGTAGAAATTAAGACGAAGAATTATTTTCTTTCAAATCCTATACGTCGTTGCTTTATTTTAAATTTGATGTATTAATTAACATCGATCTTTGGAATTTGATTAAATGACGACTGAGGCTTGGTTACTGAGTGCAATGGGTTAAAGTTTGGAATTTTCTTTTAGTAAAAGGCTTTCTTTCTATTCTACATTAGCAATGGTCACATTATGCTAGCAGATACTTTTCAACGTCGAACTTAAATCGTAGGTCAGGGTTAATCCCAAACTCGAAAGAAGGACGTTCGAGACGTTGTTATAGCAGATTATGTCCTAGGTGCATCATATAACAAGCTCATGTTATATTTCGCTCGAAATGTGATTGACTCCGGTATTGATCATAACACGTGTCATCGAAACTTTTAAATCGTAGGTCAAAAGATGCACCCAGATTCAAAAGAACCGATCGATAACACGTTTGGGATATCGCTACAACAGATCATGTCCTAGGTGCATCATATAGAAGCCCATATTATTCTTCCTATAAAATGTGACTGACTCTGGTGTTCGTCATAGCACGCGCCATCGGAACTTCTAAATTGTAGGTCAAGGGATAATCCCAAACTCGAAAGAAGAACTAATCGATACCACGTTTGAGACGTTGCTACAGTAGATCATGTCCTAGGTGCACCATATACAAACCCATGCTATTCTTCGTATAAAATGTGACCGATTCTGGTGTTGATCATGGCACGTGTCATCAGAACTTACATCGTAGGTCAAGGAGTAAACCAAAGTTCAAGATAAGGACTGATCGATACCACGTTTGAGACGTTGCTACAACAGATCATGTCCTAGGTGCATCATATACAAACCCATGTTACATTTCGCTCAAAATGTGACTGACTCTGTTCTTGATCTTGACACGCGCCATCGGAACTTAAATCATAGGTCAAGAGATAAACCGAAATTCAAAAGGACCGATCGATTCCACGTTTGAGACGTCACTACAACAGATCATGTCCTAGGTGCATCATATACAAGCTCATGTTATTCTTCGCACGTGATATAACTGACTCTGGTGTTTGTCATAGCATGCACCATCGGAACTTCTAAATTGTAGGTCAAGGGATAATCCCAAACTCGAAAGAAGAACTAATCGATACCACGTTTGAGACGTTGCTACAGTAGATCATGTCCTAGGTGCACCATATAACAAGCTCATGTTATATTTAACACGAAATTTGACTAACTCTGGTGTTGATCATGGCAGGCGCCATCGGAACTTACATCGTAGGTCATGGAATAAACCGAAATTCAAAAGGACCGATCGATACCACGTTTGGGACATCGCTACATCAGATCATGTTCTAGGTGTATCATATACAAGCCCAGGGCAATTTGCCCCGACGTAATTTTCGTGGAAAGCCCGGGCCCTGGTAATCCAGGCGGACTTATTACCCGACTCGTCGATACCCGGTAGGGAAAATTCGTGGCTCCTTTGAAACGGTATCAGGAGACCCGATCCCCGGAGCAAGTAATAAATATTTTCCTTTTCTTTTTTTTTCATCGTCGCGGGTGTGCGCGTGTCGGTCGGTACATCTCGCCTGGGCGGATATACAGCGAACTTAGCCGCGACTTTGCTGGCTTCGCTCCAGCCTCCTACGCTGGTCGATATAATCATCCGGCATCCACGACCCACGAGGAACGACGCGCGGAGACCGAGCGAAAAAAAAGAAAAAGGCTCAGACGGAAGAGGCGAACGAGGCGGTGGAAGAAGGAGTATACTGGCACGATGCCGGCCGAGGAATCAATGACCCATTCCACCATCGGTATTTTCGGTGCCTACTTCGAATAATTGCGTGCTACGGCCGCGAATACGCGACGAATCCTCTACCTCTACATGGGTTAACTCTCAGGCTATTCGAGGACTCGATTACATAGCAAATGAGCGATTTATGAACGTACGGTTGTGGAAATTTTGTAGCCCAGTTCCTGTTCTACTGGCCCGATCGGTGAAGCCACACAGTCGAGTCTGTGAATTTTCTAAGGGGTCCAGATAGTTTCGAAGTTTTGTTTTGACTAGTCTCGTGGTCGCTCCAGTTCATACATCTGTTACTCTACGCGTTTTCTCTACAGTCTTGTGCAAACTTGCCTTCGCTTCAGGTTTATTCAAAGAGTTAGTTATCTAGCGGACAAGTGATTTGCTAGTGCATGGTTTTATTTTTATAGTTCAGTTTATGTCCCACTTTTGTTTTCATTAGTCCCGTGGTCAGTCTAATTCGTACATCTGTTAGGCTGCATCGACTATCTGCATTCCTCTGCGGAGTCGTGTATTTATATATAGAAACTTGTAGCAACCGGGTGTATTCGCTTCGGTCTTATTAGAGGATTCGATTATGTAGCAAAGAAATGATTTGTAGGTACATCGTTCAACTTTTATAGTGCAGTTCCCGTTCTACCGATTAGATCAGTTGGGTTAATGTGTTGAGTCTGCGAGCCGACCAGTGGCTCAAGATAGATCTATGCTCGGTTCGCTATACTCTCAGGTACAGTCTAGTAAATCTGAATAAATCTTTATTGCATCCCGTGCTCTTTATATTCATTTGTTTATTTAATGTCCTATACAAAAGTGAGCCGAGTGATCGAATCAGATGTATTCTGATAGATCGGGGGCGTACAGTGCTTGTCCTTTGCCTACGCCCTGTCTATCAGCTTCGAGTTTATTCGAGGAGTCGACTGCATAACAAATGTATATTACTTGCAGGCAGACTTTTATTTCTCCATGCCAGTTCGTATTTTACCGATTTACTGAATCACTACAGCTAAAGTACCTCGTTGCGTCCGGAACACTGCAACTCTCACGGTGGGACTTTCGGGGAATCGTAAGCCCCGTTTACACGGATGCGACAATGTTGCTGGGATGCGGCCTACTTCACATTAACCGTTTGACTCCTAAGTAGCGCTCTTCAGATTTTGTGTCGAAAAATCCCTGTACATTTCGAGCGCTATGGACAACTGACGGTGCCCACTGGGCACCGCTGTCAAAGTGGCGCGCTCAACTTTGCTGACGCACGTTCGTCACATAGCACCCTAACCCTTTCGCTATTATGGGTGAGTATAGTCACCGGCCAAGAGACTCCATCTACACACGACGGGTGATTATAGTCGTGCCACAAAAATTGAGTAAAAATTGAGACAAGTGCTACCGTTCCTCTTCGCAAAGAATTGCAAGAATTGCTATTGCGATGGTCAAGTCTTTCCTCTTTTTCTTTTTTCCTTCAGAAGACTTGGCATAAGGTCTCGAATGCTAAAAACTTCGCGATAGTAATGTTTCCATCATTGGCACGACGCAAAAATTACATAGTGTAAGGGGTTTACTAAGTGAGGGCTATGTCACAAGTCTAACTCTCAGTGGCCGATTCGATATTGTTCTCTTCGTTATGAGGTACCCACGCTCTTGTCTTTCCCGTAAACTGTCCAAGAACTGTCCCGTAAGCTTCTCAACGTGCCCTTTTAATGACGGGGTCTCCTTTGTTTATTGATCGCGGATCAAGTGGATCGCCGCTTCGATTTGGGACTCCGGTTGTCACTGCTACGTGCTCCTCACTCACGCCGCCTTATCGGTAACCGGAGCTCGCTTAATCTTATATATTCTTACAATAGTCCTACCAAGGGTCAACATAAATGCTAGACCTATTCGCTCGTAGAATACAAAAACACGTAATAACAAAATAGGGCACAGTCCACTTACTATTTCGAAGCCAAAGACATTCTCCTCAAAGAACTGTCAATCACTAATCGTCGTCAAGCAAGAACGACCTAATAACAATATACAGTACCGAATCCTCGAACCTTTCAGAGGTTCAAAACAGTTCTTAAGTTGCCTGCACTTCATTAGAAGTTCTATAAGTTCATAGTAGCTCGATGATTCTTTATGTTTGCAGAACTTAGGTCATCTAGGAAATCTCTAAGGATTCTTTATTGTTCAATCTGAAATCTTATGCAACTGTTCTCATGTGACAGAAACTTGAAGCAATAGGATGCCAATCAGATTGTATAATTAAGCAATATACTGGGTGATCCAATTAAATGTGTCGTAGCAGGTTGGAGTGTACAGTGCTCTGCTCGTGTCTATGTTCTGTCACTGAAGTTTCTCTCCTCTTCTCCTAGTCGTAAAATAATTTACGTGGAATAACGACACGCAAAATAGCTGAAAGCAGCAATCCATAAAAATAGCGAACGTCCACGACCACGTCGTAAACTGCAGGATAAGTCGCTATCCCAAACACTCTTTCTTCAGCTGATCCTTCTCGTAAGTACCTAGTTGGTCGCCACGAATCTCCGAGTTTCGTCTTTCTCTTTTCCCTTGTGTTCGTCTTCCGTGAGAATCCTCGTTGGAATTTCTACCGAACGTTCTAGCAGACTTAGAACTCGGTCGTATCGGATTTTTGGCATTTCCAGGGATCGTTTTAACGTCCAACGGCCGTGAGATGATTGAAGCAACGGTCTTGGTCGGCTGCTTGACAGTTGGAAACGTGTCGAGTAGAGAGACGTGGATTCCCGAATTTTAGAACGACCAAGGGATTCATGGTGTGGATGAAAATGAACACCGCTGATCATCTTTATTTTCCGAAGTTGGTATGACTGGTTTTTCAGTGAGAGGGCGGTAGTGTAGAGAAAAGATATAAAGAAAAGAACACGTGTGCAATTGAGTACTCAAGGAAACCGAAAGATATATAATTTAGTTGTTGATTTCTCATTTATTGTTTTATTTAAATTTTTACGGTTAACCTTTGCTACAAGTGCATGAATGGCACTTTGAATAAATAAGGTGAATGACAGAGCACAATGCAAAAATTCGCTCATAACCTCAACAGACACCAATATCTTACTGGTTAATTAACCCTTTGCGCTCAAGGGGGCGTCCTTCAGTCGCCATTTGATAAAATTTCGAAGCTCGATATTCATTAATATGTCAAATTTCAGATAATGTAACTGTGTGCGAGGTATCGAAATCAAATAATTCTACGTGTTAATTATCATACGACTTCTTATTCGCTGCTCAAAAAAATATTGTCAGCTTTGTAACAAAAAATCTTTGAACTCCTATTCTTCTTTAGCCAAAAGATCGTCGAGTGCAAAGGGTTAACATCGATCTTTAGAATCTGATAAAATGGCGACTGAGAGTTGCTTCTCGTGTGCAAGGGGTTAATAGACTGATATAAATAAAATGATAGATAAATCAATTCGAGAAATAAATAAATAAAATATTAAAAATTATTAATAAAAATAGTTAATCAACGTGATGAATTTCTTCTCTTATATCCGAAATTGGATTAGGTTTAGGTTAGGTATCTGTGAGCAGGAAAATGGTGGTCATTTGAGGGTCGTTTTTCTCGCATAATATTGCAAAATTTAATTAAATTTAAATTTCCAAATGAGATAATAAAAAATTGAAAAAACACGTGCTCGTAACAGTTATTTTTGTTTTACATTATTCAGGTTTGTGGATAGGAATGGACACCAATATCTTCTACGTTTTTTAACAGTTAACGCATTAATATATTTAGATAAAAATATCTAAATAATGAAAACAACTCGTAATAAACTATTTTAAACAAAAAATTGACTGATACTTTCTAGAAAATTCTTCTCTCTCTCTCTCTCTCTCTCACTCTTATTAACCGTTACATACTCATGTTTCCTGTTTGACGATTATAAAACCTGCACTCACACATGGTTGAGGTCGGTATGTCGAACGACGTACAATTTTCTAGGCAAATAATAAAATTTCGCGTTTATAACGAGGTATAACGTGAATCGCTACTGCTGTTTCTCGAGAAGGAGGTTGAATTCGTTGTCCCGTGCTGTTCCTGATGAGACTGCTAAAAATTCATTGCACTTTCGAGGAGTTAGGGTAGTTCGTTATCCACGAAAGGAACGTGTAGGTCGTAACTTTTTAGTTTTCCATTAAACTTACACGGCATGGAATAATTTTACGAACGACGTTTATTGATCTGTTTTACTTTTTTCTTGTCTTCGCAACATTGTTAACGCTTGTTCAAGGTAGAGGTAGAAATGAAAGGAAGTATTCAGGTCGAATGGAATAAAGTAAGGGGTAATAAAACACAGTTGTATTTCACGGGACAGCAGTTATAAATAATCCATATCCGGCGATCCTGAGTTTATCAGTGTCCATAATTATAATTATTTATGCTTTTGAATAACTATAATTGGTCATCAGAGTTTAAAATAAGTCCCTGACGATACTTTCTGGAAATATGTTTCCATTTTTACAGAATGTTCTTTATCTCATACGAATTTATTTTACAGTATCGTATTCTGTAAGCTTTTCTGAGGAAGAAACCATGAAACAGAATGATCGAAATAGTTTTCGATTCGATGAGATCGAGGAAATACTCGTCGGTAACGTGTATACGGGGTTTTATCCTCACGCAGCCATTGCTCGCTTCTATAGCCTATACAGTGCCGTAGCTACGCGTAATCCGAGTACCTAGTGCAATGAATCTAACATATAACAGTCTATGGAATAAAAAAGAAATACAATTTCTGTGTAGATTTTTCTGCAGCAAAAATACTCTTGCCTAACATAGAGCAAAAGCTACTAACACTATATCAGTGTCTTATAAAAGGAAATTTCGATCGGTATACTAAATTTCAATTCCCTATTTTTGCAGCATTAATATTTTTCCAGTAATTCTAAGATCCCATGTAAATTGGAGTCCATGAAAAATTTAAAATACACGAACGAATAAAAATTGATACCAATCTTTCGACGAGCGTTCGAAACTCTGTATAAATTTTTCTATACCAAAAATACTCCTATCTAATATAGAGCAAAAATTACTGACACTATATCAGTGTCTTATAAAAGAAATTCGGATCGGTGTACTAAATTTCAATTCTCTATTTTTGCAACATTAATATTTTTCTAATTATTCTAAGTTCCCCTATAAATTGGAGTCCAAGAAAAATATGGAAAGCACGAACAAATAAAAATTGGTACCGATCTCGTGATACGTGTCCGAAATTCTCTATAAATTTTTCTACATCAAAGATACTCCTATCTAATATAGAGCAAAAGCTACTGACACTATATTAATGTCTTATAAAAGGGAATTCAGATCGTTATACTAAATTTTAATACTCTACTTCCGCAACACTAATATTTTTTCTAATTATTCTAAGTTCCTCTATAAATTGGAGTCCAAGAAAAATATGGAAAGCACGAACAAATAAAAATTGGTACCAATCTCGTGTCCGAAATTCTCTATAAATTTTTCTACATCAAAGATATTCCTGCCTAATATAGAAACACTGACACTATATCGGTGTCTTATAAAAGGGAATATGAACCGTTGTACTAAATTTCAATTCTCTATTTTTGCAACATTAATATTTTTCTAATTATTCTAAGTTCCTCTATAAATTGGAGTCCAAGAAAAATATGGAAAGCACGAACAAATAAAAATTGATACCAATTTCTCAACACGCGTCCGAAATTTTGTATAAATTTTTCTGTATCAAGAATACCTCTGCCTAACATAGAGCAAAAGCTACTGACACTATATCAGTGAATTTGAATCGTTATACTAAATTTCAATTCCCTATTTTTTCAACATTAATATTTTTCCAATAATTCTAAGATCCCATATAAATTGGAGTCCAAGAAAAATATAGAAAGCACGAACAAATAAATATTGGTACCAATCTCGCGACAGACGTCCGAAACTAACGATTTCACGATTCGTCCTCGATACACGTCGAGTCACTGTCAAGCTGAACACGACTTACTCGAGAACGAAGGTAGCCAGTGAACGAGTGATACTCCCAGGGGCAACTCGAGGGTCCAGCGGGGCCTAGTAGCCGGACGAACACTCCGTGCCCCTGCCGCATGGGGGAGAAACCAATTAAGGAATCATCCCATCAGGCCTGACCGTAGGCGCGTCATGAGCGTCAGACTACAGGACCCATACCCCGGTCGTGTACGCGAACAGGTACACAGGGCGACCAAGGCCCACGGACCCTCGCTTGGACACCGAAAGCATCAGTCCAACGACGTCCCCCAACGGACTGATGCGTGGTCCAGGGGAACAGTGACACGACTTGTGTTTTGGACCCTAATCGGGAGAATGACATACTATTCTTTCGATCGTGAAAACAATTACGTTCTACCTAATAAATGGAGGCTACGAGAGAAAAGATTGAAAAGAGCTTCATGTTAGAGCACTCACGATGAACTTGCCATAGGAACTATCTTATAGTAAGTTAAAACTAAGGCACTGTATGACGACCACCAATGACCATTGAAATATCTAAGCTAAAATATAATTTAAGCGAAAAGAAACAAATTCGAAATTAATACTAAATAGATATGAAAAATAACGTGAAATGAATTCGAAATAAATGGGGGAAAGAATATGAAATGAATACGAAATAAATGAGGAGAAGAAGCTAAAATGAAACGTGAGAGAAAAGAAACGAAATAAATAAGAAAGAGAATATGAAATGCATAGAATAAGCATAAAAAATGGTAAATTAGGTGTTGCGACGGCAATAATACTGGAAGACGTGCCTAACCGTCCTTCTTGAGAATTAACAAGTTATAAATCAAAGACAAGGACTATGGACAGCAATACTTGGGACCAGACCTAACAGACGCGACTGACCCACCAAAACGCTAAACAGACATATCTATAAATCTTAAAACTAAGCAATACCAAAGGGAAACTTCCCTGACAGTTTCCCTCTCGTAATCCAAAGTCCTGCTAAAACTCCTTGTCCAATCAAAACTCTATTTTTTCCTCCACCTACAATCACTTTCCACCAATCAGCGCTAACCTGGACTAGACAAGACAGACGATAGTTAGAAGTCAAAGACGAAACGTCAGACGGTTTTGAGAAGTCATACAGAAAACATCAGACGGTTTTTGGAAGTCAGACAGAACACGTCGAGACGGTAGTTGGGAGACAAAACGAGAAGTCGAAGACGTAAGACGGAACGCGAGACGTAAAACGACAGATGGCGGAGACGATGCAACACATACACAAATCACTCATGCAACTCATCAAATCGTGTATTGAAGTGTATATACAAGACAGACTGCGCCTTATTGCACTGGCCTAAGTGCTCAGTATCCCATAAGCATTCGGCATACTGAGAAGAAGGCAACAACAATTATACCAACGCTGTTCTCATCCGCGTGAAGCTACAGTTCGGTCCTTCGAGCCGGATCAACAAAAAGCTTCGAATTATTATATCTCTATGGAGCAAAAATTTTGTAATGCACGGGGACAATAATTTAAACAACCGGTTGCATTTGGCATTGTAAATTTTAATCATCTTATCGTTACTCGATATCTTTTTTAAATAGATTTAAAGATCTAACTCGAAGCTCAGCACTTTAGAAGCTCGCTGATACTCTTTATGCTAAAATAAAAAGATAAAATTGTGCATTTACGTGAGAAATGAACGAATAGAATTATAACGCTGCCTTCGCCACGCTACATTATTTTCTATCGAATAGTTAGCATTGATGCTATATTTAAGGCGAGTATTACATCGCGATACAACAACTTTAGTGACTAGCAAAGGTTCCTGTGATCTAGGAAGAGATCACAGCTCCGTCGAAAAAGCGTGGTCTGTCACATTATGCTCAATTAGACCCGCATTCCTTCCACGTGCAAACTGCCGAGCTCGCTGGTACTTCCATCAGCCTCCGTTTGCAGACCTCACACTTCGCCTCTGCAATTTAAACCGCGAAAACTCGGTTCCATCGATTTTTCGATAACCCAAGATAATTCCACGCCGCGATCAGACAAGCATGAAAATAGCGATTCGTTCTTTGAACTTAACCACGTACCGCCAGGGCCGTTTACGAACCATCAAGGTAGAAACGCGGCGTCGTAAATATTATTGCGCGCAAACATCGCTTCAAGTTTGAACTATTTTCGTGCGAGCATCTTTGCGCCTTGGAAGTTATGCAAACTCGAAAATTCGAGCAAACAGGCCGGCACAGTTTATGAACGTTTACGTGTCCCCGATTCTGTGTCGGAATTCAAAGTACTCCCCGCGATCGATTATGTTAGGAAGCCAGAAGCAGCGAAGTTCGAGAGAGCAACTTCCTGACAAGATGGCGGCGGCGGCGGTTGAGAGACGAAGCACCACTTCGATTCATCGCGAATATCCTTTGTAACGCGTAGAGTGACTCGACGGTGAATTGAATACCTTCGATCCTTTCAGCCGTTCGCTGAACCTATTTAAGCTCTGTTTCCAGTGAAGATCGGTGTGCTATTTGCATCGCGCTAGTAATACGTACCCGTAGCACCGTGTTCTAGAATTAATTCATCCAGATATGCTCGCTTCGCGTGGATCACAATATATCTCGCAGAAGTTACTGTATTTCCTTAATTTACCAAATCGAAGATCCAGCAATTAGGCAAAGCGTAATTGCAAAGTCATTGTGACTGTCCCATCACGAATATCGCGTCATTGGATATGACTGACGATTTAATTTAGAGAGTCATTGTTGCACCGCGTGGATGTGGATGAGCTCCACGCGGAGGGGGCAGCGTATGGTATACTTGTGATGCCCCTTTTTTCTCAGTGTACCGAATCCCTTACGAGACACTGAGCACTTAGGTGGTTGGAGATTCTTAATTCTCTAGACAGCACACTGCAGTGTCGATTGCTTCGCTAAAGACTCGGTAGAGGTGGATACCGTTTCGAAGAGCAAGGATTCCCGCTCCAAGCCTGAATCTATTGGTCAACAGTTTTATACCGTCACGATGTGCAGTTAACATCCCAACACTGCTCTCCAGGGACCGGCGCTAGACTTTCCGTTAGGGGCCTGACCGGTCCTCAGAGATCGACCTAGACTAGGACCGAAATTTGCTAACTTTTGGTGTTAAATTCTTCGCCATCTTTAGACCTAACGTTCGGAAATTCTTGTTATAACAATTGGTACAGTATCTCCGTTGCACCGCGTGGATGTGGATGAGCTCCACGCGAAGGGGGCAGCGTGTGGTATACTTGTGATGCCCCCTTTTTCTCAGTGTGCCGAATCCCTTACGAGACACTGAGCACTTAGGTGGTAATAAAGCGCAGATTTTGGTTGTAATTACGCTTTATTCTACGATTATGATGTGGGTGTGCGTGATTGGTGTGTGTGTGTGGTGTATCGTCTTCTCCCTTGCCGTTTTTCGTTTCGTTTTCCGTCTTCCATTTACCGTCTTGCGTATTCCAGTTCTAGTTCACGTCTGTCGTGTCTTGTCTGAGCTCCAAAACCGTCTTACGTCATCTGATGTGTTTTGTTTGATTTCTCACGATCGTCTGATGTCTCGTTTTATAATTTTCTCATCGTCAAGAAGGACAGCGAGACGTGTCTTCCGCGTATTATTGCCGTTGCAACAGTCATTTTTATTTTTAATTCTTTTTGGGGGTTGGAGGGAGTATGTGGATGATAGGGGAGAAATTGTGAAACGCGTGACGAGAAATCCTTTGGGGCTTTTGTTTATTCTTTCAGTGAAAGAGCAGGGACGTGGATGATATGTAGATTTTTTTAAAATATTGTAAAGATGTATGCGAGTGTAAATGTGATATATAAAATTTTTGACATTTCTGAAATTCGAGTATAAAATATAATTTTTCCACTTTGCAATTTATTATATTATGGCTTAATACTGAAATACGATGTTTTCGTGAAAATTTGAGTTGCTTTTAGTCTGGAAAAGAAACGTTAAATATTTAAAGGGAAATGCTGATATTAAATTTAAGAAATTTCATTTTGGTAATTGAAATTGGGTAAACGTTATTATTATTTCCAATATCCAGTGACTATTTAAATTATTATATTCAGCTGACTATTTGCAGCGAATATCCTTAAAAGCGAATACGAGGTCTCAAAAAGATGAATAAAATAAAGAAAATATCTTTTCTCGTGTCTTAACGAAATAAAAATGTTGAAAAACAATTGCTGAATCGTCCTTCAATATAATGTCATTCATACTTCACTTCAAAGTCAAATGTCATGATCTACCAACTGAAAGACTAATTCATTATTCGTGCTTATCACGTTCTCTGTTAAAGAAGACAAAGACTACATTATTATTATTTTCAGTATTCAGTTACAATCTATGTAATTTAACATTTCCAGCGGATATCAAATCTCAGCGAAATTCGAAATAAACTCAACGAGATAACATTTTTCAATACCTTGCTGTAATCCAACTATTACGAGACAAAGTCAGGAGCAATTAGCGCACCGTTGTAATTTTATTCGTACTACAATTCCAAGTAAAATGTCGTAATCTGTCAATTCGAAGATTGATCCACACTTATCGCATTTTCTCGGAACGAAAACAAAGAGTACATTAATATTATTATTTCCGATATTCATTTGTTTTTTGTTTACGTAATTTAAAATCGTCATATGAGCCGTTCACTGCACAAATCGATTAACTCGACTTTTTGAAAAATCTTAAATTTAGGCGTCAAAGCATTTGTATAGTCGTAATTTTTTATATTTATAATAACTTTCCCCGATAATTAAAATTAACACCATTAAACGACAAAAATTTTTTCGCCACTGAATAATAAATAATTTATTTCAGAGCTCACTTTGATTAACTCCGTACTCTAATGCAAATCGTTGCAATAATGCAACTCGAATGCACTAGCAAGCCACGAATGATAACGGTGAATTTTTTAGCGCCGTCTTATCAGAATTTAAGTAAAATTTAGTAAAATTTAAATTTATTACTTTTTCACTTGCCAAATCGATTCACTCTTCCAGTAACATAAAAATGGTAATATTACCAACGATTACCTTTTGGCTATTTTTTCTTATAAATTTTATACACCGTTAGACGAAGGTTACATTTGCATTTATGCATTCTACGATATTTATTTCGATTTAAATTATAAAGGGAATTTTAAAAAACAATATACATTACTTCACTACATTTCTCCACTTTTTGTTTTATGGAGTTAATCAATTTGGGCAGTGAACGGCTCATATATATGAGATGTCGCGAAAATTCGAAATAAAATATATAAAATTTTCTATATGATTAATGAAAATAAAAATATTGCGAGAGAAAGTAGAAATTATTGATCTTCGAGTCTAATTTCGTTCATACCTCAGTCTCAAGTAAAATACCGTGATCTTCCAACTCGAAGATCTTCCAGTCCATACTTATCACATTCTCGGGCCCGAGAATCCTTTCAATGAAACGATTTGACATCTGAGACAACGGTGCCGGATATACACGTACACGTGACCAGTCCATACTTATCACATTCTCGGGCCCAAGAATCCTTTCAATGAAACGATTTGACATCTGAGACAACGGTGCCGGATATACACGTACACGTGTACAGCATACTCCGGATTCAAAGCACATACCGTGACAACTAATTCCAGGGAGCTGTATATCGATCGATGGCCACAGGGCTGTTCGATCTCCGTGGAAACATCCGCGAGTAACGTTGCTTTCGACTACGACTCCGCGGAACGGCGCTATGGTAACTTGGTCTGAGAAATTGTTATCGGTTCCATAACGCGAGCTTTGGCCTCCACGTTTGCCTACGCGATGCAATTTATCGCGATACGATTCTTTGTAACGATACAATTGCTCGTTAGCCCTGCCCCGGGTCGCGATAAAGCATACTGCATGATCAAGAGCCGTGTAACGATGACGTATGATAACGTTTAATAACAGCAAAGTAGCGAATGGATATAACGCGTCGAGCCTGTAAATCGGATGGCCCTTTTGCATTCAGTTATTGCTCCTCCATGACATATCAGATCGCAGTTCGATGGCTTTCAGGCATCCTAAGTTGCAACTATTACGTTGATGCATGAGAATGCCGATTTTTTCTAATCAGATTTCAGATATCGCGAGTGGATCCCTGAGAATGAACGAGGAAGTTAGGTTAGGTAGATACCGATTAAGTACACGGTTCTCGATCAAATGTACTGCATGTGCTCAATGGTGTACATGAACTTCTATTATTGGTTGGAAGTGTCTACAAATGGGATCAGTTATGACATGTCAGGCAAAACGGATTGAAGATTTATGGGTGCATTATTCTTAGCTGCTAATATAAAACATAGAAAGGGTTGACACGTAGTTTATTCCATTGCTATGTTAGCATATGTCGTCAAGGAATGAACATTAAAAGTACTAACATGTGTTATGCATTAAATAATAATAATTAAAGTGGTATGGCTATAATAGATAGTATGATATTAAAATAAATAGAAATAAATAGAGCATTGAGATAAATAGATAAATTATCTTAAATTTGATATATTAATTAATATCGAGATTCGAAATTTTATCAAATGGCGACTGAAGGGCGCCTCTCGAGTGCAAAGAGTTAATTATTTTGTTACTTCCAATATAAAAAGTAGAATTTTCAAAAGAATTACACCTCGATACAAGGTGTATGATCGGTAAGACGTCACAGGCGTGCAGAAGGTGATTATTCGTATAAAAATAGACCCAAAGTTTAGAATAAAATTTCTCCATTCGAGGTTTGATTTTCGAGAAAATCGGTTTGGAAATTGCATGTGCCTCGTAGTTACGTATAATAGTTAAGATTACGGATCGTTGCACGAGTGTGCACTGCCCGTTAAGTTTGCATACAATGTCTACGCGACTTCTACGCGTTATTAAATCCAAGGAAACACGAAGAAAAAATTTCTCGATAATAATTACCGGTTAAAAATTGAGTAATTAAGGGACCGTTGAAAGCGATGTCGTCGTCGTTTCATGCGAAATTGAGTCCACTTAATTACAAATTCGTGTACCGAAGCTAATGTGTTTTGGCTCTTAAGTCTGCAAATACGTAGTCAATACTTTGTACTAATTGATTTCTAGTACTACTACTTACCTACTTACTGTAAACAATAGGCACTCGAGAAAATGGCGCGGTGCATATCCAACGAATTTTCGGAATCGATTTTCTCGAAGACTAAGACTACAGTGGAAAAATTATATTGTAGGATGGTGAAAACTGGTTTTGAGACACCGAAAATTGACAGAAAAACAAGAACAGAATAACGCAAACTCGAAACTCATAAAACTGATTTAACTTAGGAAAAGAACACCAAGATAACGAAACGAAAACACAGAAAGACACACTCTAATTTAACTCTCTTTCCAACACGGAGCGATTCACGCTCATGCTGGTCACAATTGATTTCTAAGGACTCTGTTTTTGGTCGTCAAGTACCATGCTTTTATGCTTTTCTTATCCTACGCTTCATCTCCCCGTAGGGACCGCGCAACTTAATTTTGTTACCCAAAATAACTTTTCCATTTGCTTCTAGAAAATGTCGATCGGTTTATAATTTGTTTTTGCTGGCAATGGCCGATTCGCGATTTCTTTCCGAAATGGTATCCTACGATAATAATAATTGTGGTAAAGATCGGATTAATTTTGATTCTGGTTATATTCTATATTTCTTGGAGGTATAAAATATACGGAGGCTCGAAGCCTTCTATGATGCGTGGTGCAGACGGTGGACTGTCAAAAAGTGTCTCGTCCAACCCTTCTGCTAGGTTTTCATAGGCCCTATGACAACCCGTTGCGTCACTCAACCCTGTTTCGAGAATTGATAAGCTGGATGGTTCCTCGAAGCAAAGGTAGATCTCGATGCAGGGTGACGCCATCCAAATAAAGAGCCGATTCTCAGTCACCGTTTAATCAGATTCTACAGATCGATGTTAATTAATATATCAAATTTAAAATTACCTAACGTCGCGTTCCATTTGCTTCTAGAAAATATCGATAGGTTTATAATTTGTTTTTGTTGGCAATGGCCGATTCGCGATTTCTTTCCGAAATGGTATCCTACAACATTCCGTACTTTTGATTCATTTTTGTATGAAAAATCATCTACTCGCTTGTACCAAATTTTCTGAAGCATTTATTTATGTCCAGCATTTTATTTATTTCCTATTAATTATCTGTTTCGATTATTTTATGTTTATAGAGAACATCGAAATGTATAATTGCAAAATTATCTAAAAAATTATCTAAATTGGAGGAATAGGAGAAATTATATGAGATTTTGTATTTTATTTCATATTTCTTTGAAATAACGAGAGTGCCATCCCCATTTCTTGATTTCTGCAAGTTAAATTCATGCGAAACACGTTTATCCGTTTTCTTTACTTCTCCTATTAGCATGAAATGACGAATAATTGTGTAATGGCATGGTTTCATTCGAAGTTCTATCTCATTTACTGTTTGTCGTTTTCAGTAAACCCTTTTAAAACATTATCCTCGGTGGCATTTTCTGGCCTTTCTCTCCGCTTGTTCACCCATGAAAGATCATCAGTCTTGGATTCCACAAATCAACGCTGAACTATGGTAGCATTTACATAAGCTTCTTCGGTTGTTAAATTTACGTTCTCAACAGCTTTTGCTATTCTCTAGATTTATATTCGTGAAAAAAGTTACATTGATTATCTAATGGCTGACGATAAATATCCTGCAAAGAGTTTGAACATTTTCTTACTTCTAGAATAGATACATAATACATATGTATTGTTATAAATTATTTTCTCACACTGGGATATTAGATAAAATTTAAAATACACTGTGCTTTAGTCTTAAACTTGGAATAAAATGATACTCCATATATAAAAAGGTATGTAAATTAATCTGATGTTAATCCAAATTTGAAATTGAAATGAAAATAAAAATTAATATAATATTTTCTTTTGGAGGAATCTTTTTAATACTATATTATTATGTAATTTTTCTCGTATTAGATAAAATTTAAAATACTGTGCTTCCCTATGTAAATTAATCTGATGTTAATTCAAATTTGAATTAGGAATGAAAATAAAAATTAATATAATATTTTCTTTTGGAGGAATCTTTTTAATATTGTATCATTATGTATTTTTTTCTCATCTTATCCAAATGATTTTTATATGTGAGATACTTCTATCCCATAATTTATATCCAGTTATTTCAATATTTATTTATTATAAAATAATATTCATAATAATATAAAATATAATCATAAACTACCTTTATTTATACTACTTTAATTCTATAGTCCAAAGTGTTTTTTCACGTTAACCACATAAGATCCTATTTAAAAACACGAAACGGGTGAAAAAAGCTGAATTTTTTCTGTTAATTTATAAGAAGCTTTATTGAAGACAATGTTATTACATTAAAAAGATATCTAAAAGAATTAAACGTCTAAATGAAAACTATGGAAAAAGAAAATATTGAAAACTCCAGATTCGTATTATTTCGATCATGGTTACTTTATTCAAAAATCAAGAGTATACAGTTCCATGAGGCATCTTTTATAAAAATAATAATAAAATATAATGAAATGAAATCACATTTAGCGAACAATCTATTTTTGTGAGATACATGCGAATGGTACCCCTACATGGTACCACACATAGATCAACATCGCAATCAGGGCATTGGTATTAGGATTCTCGCCATACTTTATTCCCTTTGCCATCTTTTTTTTTTCTTTTGTAGCACAAACACAAACACGAGTAGTATTGGACTTTCTATTTGTAGATGGCATATAATCTCAGCTGCTAAAGTAAAAACTAAATAATATTATGGATGTGTCTTCTTTTTGTCACTAGGGTTGGTCAAAGTAATATTACGTACCTGGACGTCAACTGGTTAACTACGATATTGTAATATATATTCCTATACATATTCACTATTACCCTTTTTCAATAAGCTGAACCATCGAAAGACCGCAAGAAAATCCAGAACATTAATCAAAATTCCAATGCTGGAATTGCCATTACGAAAGCGATCGATGATAGTGCCCGAATGGAACACTATAATGAAGGAAGTTTCACGGCCGTCGTATTAAAACAAATGACTACAACCAACACCCGCTTCCCTTACATCATCCCATAGTAACACCTGATTACACAAATTATTAAATTTTCGTATGAGAATATCCGTGTTATCGTTCGACAGATCGGAATTGGACAAGGTTGCACGCGATATTCCGTGATAATGTAATTTCACGTTACGCGTGGCTCTACGCGTATATCTAATAACAAGCTAGACCGTAATGGACGCGCGAACTCAGTGCCCCCTGGAAGAAAGCCCGTTTCTCTATGAGCGCCATTCGGAACCCGTGGTTACGCGTCGTTACCCGTCGACGATCGGCTATCTTAAATACGCCCGAGACATCCCGATGGCGAACGACGAAATCGCTTAATCGAAGCAGCCCTATCGAGAGAGGCCGACAAAGTTTCCCAGCCGGACGATAAATAGCCTGGGACCACCTCGTGATCTTTTTAATTGGCGCGGTATGTCGACTGATAATTCGTCGGGGCTAAAAAATCGCCCGGGTTCGATAACTCCCGGTGTTACGGCTCCTTTCCGGCTGGAATTCCCGAAAGACGCGTATTAAGTCTCGATGAGCCGAGGACCGGGCCTGATGCTGGTCGTTGGCACGCGAAACCCGGTGGAAGGGAGGCGAGAGTGGTGGGGGTTGAACGCGATGGAGGGAGAAAGGAGATAGAGCGAGAAGGGGAACGTGTATAGTGGGTTTCGCGGGTACGCGTGCAGGGTGAGTGAGACGCATATATGCAGGCTGGTTGATAAACGAGGAGAGAAGAGTCTTCCTTAAAAAGGGAGCTCGAGCGAACCTGTTATACCCGAAGGAACCTTGTACGCATCTAACTGTTCCCTCTCTCCACGGTTGCGTCATACCTTCCCGCGTTCCTCGTCTTTATCGTTCTTCTCTTCGCGGTACCTCTTTACCTTGTTCGCGAAAGTCTCCCTTTTTCTTTCTCTTTTTCTCCCTCTTTTTCCTTCTCAATTCGCCTGTATCCCTCTCCCTATTAGTGGCTTCCTTTTCGTCATCCTCCGTCCTTGTTTTTCTCGGGGACCAACCGAAGCGTTCCATCTTTGTCTGTCGCGTCTCGCGGTCGAGCAACTCGTTGGGCGCGAGCAAGAGGGAATATGGAATAGCTGAATGGGAGAGGGTCTGGTCAGGGGTGGGGGAACGGCGAGCGAGAGATTGCTGTTGCCATGTGACTGCGGACACATCGACGACGACGCGACGATTTTTCCAGCCAATCGACGCACTTGCACCGGAACGGTTTCTTCCTCTATGCTCCTTCTTTTACCACGTCCTTGCGTCGTTCCTGTTCTTTGCACCTCGACAGCGAGTTCTTAACATCTTGTTAAGGCGTTAGTCACGTTTCACGTAGCAAATATCACGGTTCAGCCTGAGTATTCCATGGATCGGGGCAGCTTGAAATTTAGAAAACGACCACTGCGGCGGAACATGATACTTCTTAAACGGTGGCTGGTCGGTTCGCGTTGATGGTTTAAAAGGAATGATTGAAAGGAATAACTCGCGTGGCGCTGCGATCGTTCTGTCTTCGGGGAATTGCGCGCCTGGTGTCAGTTTCGTGAGACTTCTTTCGAGAATAAGAAATGTTAGTTTTGTTTCTTATTTTTCCAATTACGAAGTCTAATTTTATGCAATATTATTAAGTCATCCTATAAATAATATTTCGGAGAAATAATATTTGGTACATTTTTTTTTAATCGATGATATATTAGTCGTTATTTGTAAGAACCATTTTTCACAAGCAGCGTTTTCATCTCGTTTTTAGGTAATCTTTTAAATATTTTTGGATGTAAAAATTGATTTAATATTCATTATTTCTAGAATCTTCATAGTTAACAAATTTTTGTGACGAATTAAACAGATGATAGTATTTAGGTTAGGATAACATGATAGACGTGATACTAATAACAATTTAAATTGCTCGATTTTTGCCATCGTTGTTTTTGAGGTTCGCGGTCAGATGTTACGTGAACTACTTTGTGGTTTGCTAATGCCGGTGGTTTATCTATGAAAGATGTATACATCAGATCTGTCTTTCAAAGCTACTGATTCTGTCAAATAATTCTTCTAGATCTCTAGAGTATTTAATTTCGTGTGAATAAAATTTTTAGCTGAAGCTGTCGACAAATGTATCGTTTGAAATAAACAAAGTAGTCTAACAATAGATGGAAAATCTAAAAGAATTTGTCACTTATTTCGTTTATTTACAGCCATCTATACTATTACTATAATATAAAAATATTTTTTTTTAATTGAATTAGCAGAAAATTGATTTAAAAATCTTTAAAAAATATTTTTTTTTAATTGAATTAGCAGAAAATTGATTCGCAGTGTTGCAGTTAATTATTTAGTTTAATTTAAAAATCTTTCAAATTAATTTCTCGAAATAGAACACGTATAATTTTTATTATTTTTATTTTTATTATAAGCAGAAATGATAGTGTTACATCTGACGAATGTGGTTAAATACTCTAGCTAATATTGAAGATGACACCCTTTGTATTAATCGTTTCCAAATATTCTTTAATAATTGTCGCCCAATTAGAAGCAATATTTAATCCATTATCTTGGCACGTTATCTGATAAAAGTTGAATCTAAACGAACGTGTAGAATTTGTGTAGAACTTATTGGCCTAATCTTGACATTCTTTAATGGTTTTTAAGGCTCTGTGGCCAGAGTTAGTGGAATTTTATCTTTCTGCTAATTTCTTGTGTAATTTAACATGGTTTCTTTCCAACCAAACGCTTTAGTAGCCCATTATCGAATTGTTTGCTTCGCGATTTATCTTAAAATTACCATTTTGTTAAAGTGTTTGTCTCGCGATTTATCTCGAAATTATCATTTAGATACTTCGGAAACCACTCCCAACGCTTCCTCAAATTTCGAACCTCATCTCCATAAGCCTAAAAGCGTTTCTTACAACGTCCACTACCGTATAAAACAACCTTCTTCGATCACATAAAACAACATTTCTTATCAAAATACGTCCCATTTGTCGTTGCATGAGTTAATATTAGGTGATTCCATAAATAATACTGTTTCCGTTAAAATTGAGGTTAAATTTATAGAATTCTATATCAGGAATTTTGTAAGAGAGGGAAATTTTTAAAATTAATAAAAGCAATTTTAGATATATTATAATTATATAATTATAGAAAAATACTTTAGTATTATGCAGTAAGAGGTCATTTTCATGAGAATGTTTCAAAATTCATGAATTTTTTAACTGTGAATGTTACATGTATAGTCACGGTTGTTTGTATAACTGTCTCTTGGTAATGTAAAATAATTTTTTGAATACTTCTGATTTATTTTTCTCGCTGTCATCGCGTTCTTAATAAACACGTATTTGTAATTAGCGCAAGTGATTGCAGCTCTCAGATTGCACCGTACAACTCACGGTACTTGGAATTTATCTCAAAACTTATCAGGACGTTCCTACGTGTATGGGATATGTAGGATGTATAAGATATATAGGATATATAGGATATGTAGGATATATATGTAGGAACGTATTGATAAGTTTTGAGATCAATACATTTTAAGATATACATTATATATTATATAAATAACGATAATTTATCTCAAAACTTATCACTACGTTCCTATATATATCCTATATATTCTATGTATGCTATATATCCTATATATCCTATATATCCTATTTATCCTATATATCCTATATATCCTATATATATAGGAACGTACTGATAGATTTTGAGATAAATTATCATTATCTATACAATATATAATATATAATATATATCCTATATATATGGGAACGTACTGATAAGTTTTGAGATATATATATATATATATTTTAAGATATATATTATATATTATATTATATATTGTATAGATAACGTACTGGTAAGTTACTGATATATATACTTAAAAAAGATAAAATAAAAACAGAGATCAATGTTATCGAGGTTACGCATAGAAATACCGCTTTAATTAATTAAATTATTGCATTAATCATTAACGAATAATTATTTACATTCATCTAATATACATAGGAAGAAAGTCTTCTTTAATTACTCATGGAATGACCTATCCCAAAGAACGAATAATTTATATTCGGATATTTTTTAAACACACGATCTATATTTCCTTTGTAAAAATCATCGCCAATTCCACATGGAGTTTTTCTCATCCAATTATCAACGTATCGATAATTCTTCGTCTTCCATTATCCATTCAGGTCCCCACGCGCGTAGTCCCCAAGCCCGTGGTATACATTACATTAATGTTACACATTAACATTAACAGCGGACGATAATAGTTCCCGATTAATGGCATAATTAATACACGCACGATTAATTAAATCGGGGAAAGAACACGCACGGTAGCTGGCAAGAACCTGAAGCTTTACACGATGAAAGTCGGAGGAACTGAACGTGCCCAGTAAAACCGCCGATGAACCAACCTTGCCTGTATTTACGATCCGTGTATGCTTGTTTAATTGCCTTTGGAGATTAATAACAACGTAACAATGGACAATCAGTAGCGATGGAGGCGGTTGCCCGGTGCCGGTCAATGAAACGCTAATAAAATGGCATTCGTTGTCTCGCGAATCGCGGCTAGCTGCATCCAGTGTCTGCTGGCTAATTGGAGGCTCGTGGTACCAGAATACGATATTGCGCGCTTAATTGTCGCGGAGTTATCCACTTTAGTCGTTAGGCGAAGCCTTCGGGGCATTTAAGCCTCGGGATCGACGATGAGTCATTTATTAATTGACCGTCAAAATGGAGGAAAGTTACATTTTTATGACATTTACATGATCCCTGGTCAGATTGCCATGATCGGATTCACGAAGTTCTTGGGATTAAAATGACAGGAGATATCGGGGAATTATTGTTTGCGAGCAATTTTTAGTTACTGTGTCTTTTGCATGCTAGATGAGGAGATTAATTATAAGTGTTGAGCACGTAGTTATCTGGCAATATGTTTACGAGTGGTCAAACTGAACCTGCAGCATAGGAATTTTCGGGTGTCGCCGTTAAGCCATAATATCAATTGAAAAATATCATTGGAAATAAATCTATAGTTAAAGAAGTAATAAAACTTTCAAACTTTAATCGTGAATATCTCGAAAACTATTGAGTAGTTGCTCCTATAATGATATACATTCTTGAATTGCATGATGAAATCTACAAACCTGCAAAGTTTCAACTAAATCGGTGACCCGAAGAACTTGCACTCTCCTTGTTGGTGTAATATTTTAGTTAAATAAACCTGTTTTGTTATTAACCCTTTGACTGCCACGCCGAAATCACGTGTTTCCATCAGGACGCCACGGGAGTGCACCGCTGGATGCGAGATTTATTCTAATATATTTTTGATGTTCTAATAAAAATTTTTAATCGTTCAATGGGGCACTTTTTATGTCAAAGTATCTTCTAATTAGCGGTTATATTCAAAATGCACTAACTGTCAATTTTCATTCAATGTTGTTCAATGTAGTTTAAGTAGTCCAAGCGCTCCGGTCACCAATGACACGGTGGCATCACGGGAGAAACCATGGCCGGTCATATATGACCAACATGGCAGTCAAACTGTTAACCTTCGATCTGCAGACAATCCCCACTTACTTCCTAATTCGCATATAAATATTGCCAATCATCCCAAAACGA
>NW_016910610.1:456739-462806 GCF_001483705.2 Eufriesea mexicana
TAATAAAAATTTTTAATCGTTCAATGGGGCACTTTTTATTTCAAAGTATCTTCTAATTAGCGGTTATATTCAAAATGCACTAACTGTCAATTTTCATTCAATTTTTACAATTGTAAGTAGTTCAAGCACTCCGGTCACCATTGACCACCGTGGCGTCACAGGAGAAACCGTGGCCGGTCATATATGACCCATGTGGCAATCAAAGTGTAAAAAGGGTATTTTCCGTGTAGTATTGGTCTTATAGTGAACAATGAAAGTGAAATAATAATATGTCTTTCTCATATTACTATCTCTCAATTTCTTAAATTACATAAATTTTAGTGCAGTTTCTTTTCATTATTATCAGATTTTCGCAGCTCATAATTATTTTAGCTTAATATAAATTATATTATTTGGGCACGAAGTACAAGGCAATAAAAAGCTTCGAAGTTTTGGGGCCTTATGATAATCACCAAGAGAAGTAAAAAATGTATAATAGGTATGAGTTTGGGAAATAGTTATTTTGACGTGAAATATGTTTCTATTAATATTATTACAATATTACAATTATAATTATAATTATTTTAAATATTATAATAAAATTATTACAGTTAAATGTAATATATATTATTACATTTCTTTACTATTAATATTCCGTTATTTTATAAAATGATATGAAATGTAATATAATATTATGTTACTCCGTATTATTAATATTATTCTGTTAATATTCGAGTATCCATTAGTATAATTTATTTTCATTATTATCAGATTTTCACAACTCATTATAATTATTTTAGCTTAATGTAAATTATATTATTTGGGCACGAAATATAAGGTAATAAAGAGCTTCGAAGTTCTGGGGCCTTATGATAATCACCAAGAGAAGTGAAAAATGTATAATAGGTACAGGTTTGGAAAATAATTATTTTGATGTGAAATATGTTTCTATTAGTATTATTACAATATTACAATTATAATTATAATTATTTTAAATGTTATAATAAAATTATAATATTTAAAATTATATAAAATATATAAAAATTATGTTACTCCATATTATTAATATTAATATTATTCTGTTAATATTTGAGTATCCAATATCGTAAGTGAATCTTTTCGTATATATCCTTTGCACTGGAATAAAAAGAAGAGTATGGAACATCTACAAATAGATGAATACTGTGTTTCATCTACGAAATAATCTCTTTAGCTGATTTTCTTCTACATCAATTACTTACATGACCATGTTGCAAAAATAGAAAATAAAAATTGATTTTATATCGAAAGAATTGCCTTTGGAACTCATGTTGATTAAACATTTTTCTAATTTGTCGATGATCTCTGCAAGATTAAAATTGCAAACCCTTTTTTATTATCCTATTTATTATTTGCTATGTGTTCGATCCAACGAATCTTGATTATAAGTGGTATTTTAGTGATCATTATTAACGATGACTCGATCGTTTCTAATCTATATGGATACCTCAAGATTCCCACGTTTCTAGAAGCTGATTATACAGCAAATAATAGTAATTTTATCATCGTCTAATGCAACGTTTCTTATAATTTATAACACAAGTTGAACACGAAATGACAGCGTTCATAGTGTATTTTAATAATGTTCGAATAATCTTGGCCTCGATTATCCGTTTTTATAACCATGTTCTCACTAATCCAATAATGTTCGTGTCTCGATATTCTCTTCAATAATCTGATAATGCGAATCTCTAATCCGAGTAGCCAATGGTGCCCAGCTCTTGACTTTGACTAATTACAATCAATTGTTCCGTCTTTAGTCATGTCCTGGTGCACAGAATGGTTCATCAGAATGATCTAACTGACCCTTAATCAGTGAGAACAGGGCATGGTCAGATGACAGAAATTCGTGAAAATTTGGAGGCGTCTCGTGTTACTGTCATGTTACGTGTTCGTGAACTGTCACTCGCGTGTCCTCGAGTTCAGTTAAACCTTACGTCCATGTCATTCATAATTAGAGTCCGTTGCTCGAGATGTCCATTGTTAGTTGCGTGGCATTCGCTTAATACCATCTCGAGAATCTTGATAATCTTGAAAATAAGACACGTTTGCTACTATTGTACAGAGTAGATCGAAACTCGTGTCAACAAAGTGTCAACTAGGTTCCTGATAATAAAATTTTGGAATAAAAATAAGGGAAACCAGGTCTTGAGAATCTTGATAATCTTGAGAATAAGACACGTTTGCTACTATCGAACGGAGTAGATCGAAACTCGTGTCAGCAAAGTGTCAACTAGGTTCCTGATAATAAAATTTTGGAATAAAAATAAGGGAAACTAGATAATTAGATAATTAGATATTCAAATTTCGAAATATAGTAGACATCCTCGTTAGTATTACAATCTTCAAGATGATTATTATTTTTCAAATATTGACATAACATTTTCTCTATTAATCGTTAGCAACTTCTAATATCACATCGGTAAGTGTAACAATAACCTAGTAAATATATGACAGTAATTTAGGCGGTATAAAATAAATAGCTGCACACAATGACATTTGTATGTGAATAAAAGTCAGCATCAGTTTCACATTTAGCAGCCGTCTGTTTTCGCTAACTTCCGTGCCGCAAACACAAAAACCCGTCACTTCAGCTATAGTTGTCCCGCTGTTAAAACAATTAAACAAATCATTCGCACTTTAAATCCGACCAGCATCCGAGGCTCGCCAACGGAAAACTGAAAACTACCCAACTGTAACTCCCTACATTCCCAACACCCTTACCATTTCTAACTCTCACTCCAGTTTGGTGCCTAACTAATCTTCCGCAACTCTCGATCCATGCAGGATGCCTGCACGCTTAACAACCTCAGTCCGATTGCAGTGGCAGGCAGTCGTGCATTATCCCATCTGGAATCCTCTCGTGTCACTTTGACAAGTACAGCGACACCGTTCACGTAACCTGGCCACAGCTAGATCATCGGCCTGGCAACCGAATAAACCGGTCTTTTTTCGCACCGGCTAATCCAGATAGGGATCCGTTTTGATCCGTTCGTCGAACCACGATGAAGAAAATCGCGGGCCAAGTCGACGACTCGTTCGATCGCGTGCTCACGGGGCTTACACAGAGACATTTCTGTGCACGAGCGAAAAAGGTCAGACCTGTTGGTCGTCCTTTGGTGAAAGAGGGTTAACACTCGTCGAGTAAAAAGAATCGATCTCCAGCCGCTCCGACGTACTCGACTCGAGATATCCTCCCCAGAGTGGATTTTCAATCGATTCGAACTGCCTCTCGTCGTCATAGACGGGCTGGATGAGAAGGAGGAGGAGAGAAGAACCGCGAGCTAGGTTTAACGTGGCTCAAAGAGCGGATGCTGAACGCGAGTATCCTAAGTTCAACAGCTGATCGTAAATGACGAGAAAGCCAGGCAGCGTGTCGATCGTCAAACGTGCACCGGAAAATTTGAATAACCACGCGAATCTCGTGTTTGCCTGTGAGTTGCTCGACACTGTAGGAATG
This sequence comes from Eufriesea mexicana, assembly GCF_001483705.2. Lineage (NCBI taxonomy): Eukaryota > Metazoa > Arthropoda > Insecta > Hymenoptera > Apidae > Eufriesea > Eufriesea mexicana. Next base: position 460,218 of record NW_016910610.1, read on the forward strand.
TTGCGACGAGATGCTACAATGTCGAATTTAGCTCATCGCGGATTCTCCTGTCAAACCACGCGTAGTAGTCAATGCTTGTCGCGTGACTGAAAGTATACTTGACATGTCTCGATAGATAAAACAACTATGAAGGTGCAAACATTTTTATGGAATCCTATTGCCACTGAAATAGATTTATAGTGACTACTGAAATTAAATATCCGACGATGTACAATTTGTCACGAATCTAGCTGCTCGCGGATTCTCCTGTCAAACCACGCGTAGTAGTCAATGCTTGTCGCGTGACTGTAAGTATACTTGACATGTCTCGATAGATATAACAACTGTGAAGGTGCAAACATTTTCGTGGAATCCTATTGCCACTGAAATAGATTTATAGTGACTACTGAAATTAAATATCCGACGATGTACAATTTGTCACGAATCTAGCTGCTCGCGGATTCTCCTGTCAAACCACGCGTAGTAGTCAATGCTTGTCGCGTGACTGAAAGTATACTTGACATGTCTCGATAGATATAACAACTGTGAAGGTGCAAACATTTTTATGGAATCCTATTGCCACTGAAATAGATTTATAGTGACTACTGAAATTAAATATCCGACGATGTACAATTTGTCACGAATCTAGCTGCTCGCGGATTCTCCTGTCAAACCACGCGTAGTAGTCAATGCTTGTCGCGTGACTGAAAGTATACTTGACATGTCTCGATAGATATAACAACTGTGAAGGTGCAAACATTTTTATGGAATCCTATAGCCACTGAAATAGATTTATAGTGACTACTGAAATTAAATATCCGACGATGTACAATTTGTCACGAATCTAGCTGCTCGCGGATTCTCCTGTCAAACCACGCGTAGTAGTCAATGCTTGTCGCGTGACTGAAAGTATACTTGACATGTCTCGATAGATATAACAACTGTGAAGGTGCAAACATTTTTATGGAATCCTATTGCCACTGAAATAGATTTATAGTGACTACTGAAATTAAATATCCGATGATGTAAAATTTGTCACAGCTGAGTGGTAGTTGAAGAAGCTAATTACCGAAGAATTAAGTAAACAGTCGTGGCTCGTTGAACGAGTTCTAACCTAACTGGTTGGAACCTAAGTACAGAGATTTTGGAAGCCTCGGCATAATCTTTATTTCATAAATATCATGCTACTGGAAAAATAATTTTTCTATTTTTACTAATATAGTGAGTATTTAAATGATATTAACGACGTCATGTTATGGATATAGTGCACAGAAAATATTTTTCTGTTAGCCAGTAGTCTGGTGTTTGGTCTCTTCGATGTGATAGTAATTCCTTGAACTCTTCTGTGATGTATGGGATAATTGTTCTAAAAATGATAAATATCACGTAGATAATGTAAATATCAAATATTTAGCTTTATTATTGTTAATTTAATATAAGTAGTATGAGTAGTAGACAGTATATGCAAATGAATTATCCATGTTCTGGAAGTACAAAGAATCTTTTCGCACTATCTTTATTTTTCAGAAAAGGATTAGCCATTTTAGGTGATATTTTCTAATAGAAACTGCTGTATATAGAAATTGTGATTTTTGTACTTTTTAGATTTTGTAAATATATTTCTGTCATAGGCAATATTTATATATAGTCGGTATAATTAAATAAATATATTCGGAGTATCTATGTAGCCCGAAATTAAAGCCTGTTATCGTTTGAATGATTACGGGCTATTTTGCATGTTTATGTGGGTGCGTAATGATTATTATGAAATTCGATACATCCTACTTCGGTATTATAATCATTTTCATAATATGAATTCGAGGACCCTGACTGGGCAATTTATGCATGTGTAAAGGGTGAGCTTTGAAAAGATTCTTCAATTATTTTCTTATATTGTTATACTGATTCAACGTATTTGACATTGTTATGTTAAATGCTAAATTTAATTACAATTATATAAGTTTCGTTTTTAATTGTACTTTTTTTAACGTGGTACTTGTATATTTAAAATAAAAAATTGTATACAATATATCTTTGTATCCAGAAACTAATTCTGATTCTTCTTCAATTAAATAAATAGGAGTTCGATTTAAATCAATTAATAATCTTAAAAAGAAATAAATAATATAAAAGATTAGTTGAATAATAAAAATCAATTTTAATTTGGTATTCAGAAAATTTTTTTAATGAAAATCTTTCAATTAAAATTATAAAAGTAAATAATATAAAAAATATTCCAATTTCGAATGAAATTATTTGAACAATTGAACGAATAGAACCTAATATTGAATAATTATTATTAGAAAATCGCCCAGTTAAAAATATAAGAACAATTATTAATTTTAAATTGAAAAAAATATAAATTATTGAATATTTATATTCATAAAAACTATTTAAATTAAATCGAGGATAAGTTAATCATAATATAAATGATAAAATAAATATAATTATTGGACTTAATAAAAATATTAAATTATAATTAAAATATTATCATTCTTTTGAAATTAATTTTAAAGCATCACTAAAAGGTTGTAATAATCCTTTATAACCAATTTTATTTGGACCTTTTCGAAGTTCAATAATAGATATAAATTGTCATTCTAATAATGT
>NW_016910610.1:463660-465029 GCF_001483705.2 Eufriesea mexicana
AATAAATAAATAAATAAATAAATAAATAAATAAATATATAAATTAAAATTATATATATAAATATATTTAATATAAAATATATAAAATCCTAAGCTAATCTAACAATCTTTATATAAAATCCTAAATAAGTTTAACAGATTGTACACAAAGTGTCTTGATTACTGCTTCCATTTTTAAAAAACCAGATTCCATAATTCAGATTCAATCTTTCCAACGATCATCGAAGTATCTCCTTAACGATAATTTATGGATGAGTGTGCGCAAAAACACGGGTAACAACGTCTATCGTAAGCTATAACTCGCTCAGCTATTATCATTGTGTCATATCTGTGTGATGCAGCCGCGTAACCGTGTGCCTAACGTTAATTATTCTATATGCAAGTTCATGCGTAGATCACGATGACGAACAGCGTTGCGTTTAATTATGCTATATCGATTCTGGATACAATGTTGCTCGTCCGCATCTGATTTGCCTACGTGTATCCATTTCATTTACATTTAACGCTTTAATTGTCTAGTTACCCCGCACCAGCATTTTTATGGTTAATTTACGCGATCGAGGCGCACGATAAAGCGCGGCAAAATTGGATGCTGCTAAAGAGAATTTCTTACCGCGCTGAATCACGAAAGCAACAGCAGCCTTGCGTTGTTAAATGTCCCCCATTCATCAACCAAACTCCTGTTTGCTTCATATATCATTTAACTCCTACCATTCTGTTAATTTATTTGAAACGCGCGTTTACACCCTCGAGATATCGCGAGAAAAATGTATTTCGTAATTTCGAGGATCGATCCGACTCGAATCTGTGGTATTCGGAAATATTTTTGGGATTACAGATATAGGTTTCACTTTATATATATTATACATACATATGAGCTGTTCACTGCACAAATCGATTAACTCCACTTTTTAAAAAATCTTGAATTTAAGTGTCAAAGCATTTGGTATAGTCGTAATTTTTTATATTTATAATAACTTTCCCCGATAATTAAGATTAACACCGTTAAACGACAAAAATTTTTCGCCACTGAATAATAAATAATTTATTTCGGAGCTCACTTTGATTAACTCCGTACTCTAATGCAAATCGTTGCAACAATGCAACTCAAATGCACTGGCAAGCCACGAATGATAACGGTGAATTTTTTAGTTCCGTCTTATCAGAATTTAAGTAAAATTTAGTAAAATTTAAATTTATTACTTTTTCCCTTGCCAAATCGATTCACTCTTCGAGTAACATAAAAATGGTAACGTTACTAACGATTACCTTTTGGCTATTTTTTCTTATAAATTTTATATACCGTTAGATGAAAGTTACATTTGCATTTATGCATTCTACGATATTTATTTCGATTTAAATTATAAAGG